>NC_034609.1:35669992-35673393 GCF_900095145.1 Mus pahari | reverse complement strand
CAGAGAGGACATTCCCCAATAACCTTGACAGAGAGGACATTCCCCAATAACCTTGACAAAGAGGACATTCCCCAATAACCTTGACAGAGAGGACATTCCCCAATAACCTTGGCAGGGAGAATATTTCCGGAAGGAAGAACATGAAGTTTAAACACACACACACACACACACACACACATACACACATGCTTCAAGCCCAGCAACTATCAACACTTGTGGAGGCCAACACCCTGCTGGCTCTGTTCCAGGGGCAGGAACCATGCCACACCATCCCTTCTATGACCTTGCAGAACTCAGCAACCAGAGGACAAAGTTCCTCAGGAGCCGGCCATCTTGCCTTTTGAGACAAGGTCTCTCACTGGCCTGGGTTCACTAGTTCAGCTGACTGTTTCCATCTCCCCGTTGCTGAGATTACAAACATGAGCTACATAAAGTATGAAGTTCTGACTGGGGTTCTCATGGTTACATGGCAAGACCTTACCAACTGATCTATCTCCCAGACCCATTAATACACTTTTAATAGGCTACCTACAGCCTTTTAATGGCATCTTTTTTTTTTTCAATCTAATGAAGCCCAATGCTCATGGGCCTAGGCTCATTGCCAGCAGAGAGACAAACTAGTCCCTATTGTGAAGACAACCAGAAACAAACTGGGAGCTTCCCTTGATTCTTGTGGCTCCCTTGAGGGAGCCAAAAAGATACGATGGACAAAAGAAAGCATCTCCAACAAATGGTGCTGGTCCAACTGGATGTCTGCCTGCAGAAGAACGTAAATAGATCAATGCTTATCTATCACTCTACACAAAACTTAAGTCCAAGTGGATCAAAGGCCTCAACATAAAACCAGACACACTGAACCTTATAGAAGAGAGAGTGGAAAGCAGCCTTGAACACATTGGCACAGGAGACAAATTCCTGAAGAGAAAGTTGATTGCAGAAACAGCTAATAAAAGGGACCTCATGAGACAGAAATGCTTCTGTAAGGCCAGGCACACAGTCAATCAGACAGACAGCCTATGAGGAAAAGATTCTTACCAACCCCACATCCAATAGAAGTCTAATATCCAAAATATATAAAAAACTCAAGAAACCAAATATCAAATAATTGAAAAACGATCCAATTTAAGAATGGGTTCAGATCTAAACAGAGAATTTGCAATAGGGGAATCTTGAATGGCTGAGAAACATGTAAGGAGCTGTTCAACATCCTTAGCCACCAGAGGAAGTGCAAATCAAACGTCCTTTGAGATCCCATCTTGAATACCTGTCAGAATAGCTAAGATCAATGACACAAGTGACTGCTCAGGCTGGCAAGGACGTGGAGCAAGGGGAATATCCTTTCATTGCTGGTGGAAGTTCAAACTTATACAGCCACTATGGAAATCAATATGGCCATTCTTCAGAAAATTGGGAATCAATCTACCTCATGACTCAGTTATACCACTCTTGGGCATATACCCATGCTACCACAAGGACACTTGCTCAACTATGTTCATTTACAATAGCCAGAAACTGGAAGCAACCTAGATGTCCCTCAATGCAGTACATTTGCACAATGGAATATTACTCAGCTGTTACAAAATGAGATCATGAAATTTGTAGGCATACGGTTGGAACTAGAAAAAAATTATCCTGCATGAGGTAATAGAGACCCAGAAAGACACATATGGCATATTCACTTATAAGTGCATATTAGCTTTTAAGTAAATGATAATCAAGCTACAATCCATAGGCCCAGAGATGTTAGCTAAAGAGGAGGGCTATAGGGGGAACCATGGATCTCCCTGGGAAATAGAAATAAAACAGATTCTCTGGGTAAACTGGTATTGGGAAACCCTGCTACTTAAAGTCTCAGTCTATCATGTCCAGATACCTCCTCTGAGCTCAGTGCAAAATGGAGCACTCCCTTTTTCTAGCAGGGTTCCCCCTTCTCTGACCTTGTCTTGGGGAGCCCAATATCCCCCTCCCACACACATACAACCATCTACCTGAGGAAGGCCACATAGCCCTTGGCAAACTTACAAGTTCAACTTCCTTCCTGGACCCCCAAAAGAACCTGCCCAGCAAGTAGCTGGGATTCCTGGAATGCTACTCCATGCAAATGAGGCAATCTTGGTACTTTAAACACTAGCCATTGATTTTTACATTCACCCTGAAAAGTCCTTCCTACTCTCCAAGGTTCATATTTAGACTTCTTAAGCCCAATAAAGTATATGCACTCTAGCTGTTAACACTAAAATCCACAGAGACGAACCCCGCCCTGACACCCAACCCAACCTGGATCCTGCACACCCTACCTGCCCAGGACTTGGTTTTATTCTTCCAGCCCAGTATGCAATGGCATCTGGATACCCTGAGAGGGAGGAAATGGAGAAGGGGGAGGAGGCACCACAGCTAGAGAAACCAACACGCACAGGACAGACTGGGTGTGGTAGGAGACCAGAATGGGAATGATCAGTTGGGAGAGGAATGGAGGAAGTGCGAGGACAGACAGCTGGAATCGGGAACACTTGGAGAACAGAGTGAAAACCTAGTGTACACCATTAAACTTGGGACACAGAGAAAGATAGCGTGCATTTCTAGTAAAATAACTGCTTGAGATAGATGTGATTTTCAGAGTAAAAGAAATGCACATATTTGAACATTGATAACAGCAAAGATCTTAAGGCTAAGAGAAAGTAAAAGCCATCTACTGGAGTGGGCCATTATCACCCATGACACTTAACCTATGGCAGATTCATGATATTGCTTCAAAATGTGTCTCTAGACATGGTGCCTCTCTTTAAAGAGTACACCTTCCAAATTCATAGAACTCTTTTGGCATCATACCACCTCAAAAGGCAATTCTGCCTCCCTTTTTTTTTTTCATTTGTTAACCAGGCTTCTCAAAAGAATAATCTGGGAGTCTGCTTTGAAATGGCAGAGAGAAAAGGAGAAGAGAGGAGACAAAGAAAGATAAAAAAAATCAAAGACCACGTGCCAGGGTCTTAGAGGGATGGACTTAGCAAAGCAGAGAATCAGAGATACAAGAGAAAAAAAAATTAAGGCACAAAGGAGTCACAAGAGCAGAACGGGAACAGGGCAGATTCGAGGGCCTGCAAAGCATCTTGGGAAGAATGTAATTGGCTTTGAAATCCCTGGGTGGTTGTGGAGAAGGAAATCCCAAGTAGGAAAGAGATGTTACTTGAAATCTATGCCCAAGAGTAACTGTACCTCCTAGATAGTCTAGGACCAAGGCTTCCTTCCTCACTCCATGAAAATCTGAGATAGATAATATTCTCTGAAGTAAAGGAAGCTGTGAAATCTCCTGGAATGTTGTAGATCCTTCTAACATGGACTACAGCTATACTCTACATGGGTTCTCTCTCTCTCTCTCTCTCTCTCTCTCTCTCTCTCTCTCT
>NC_034609.1:35649407-35667962 GCF_900095145.1 Mus pahari | reverse complement strand
TCGCCAGCATCTGCTGTCACCTGAACTTTTAATCTTAGCCATTCTGACTGGTGTGAGATGGAATCTCAGGGTTGTTTTGATTTGCATTTCCCTGATCTATCACAGGATTTTAAGTTCTAAGTCAGAAGCAAAATTTTTCATGCACCGTCTTGTTTTTTTTTGATATTATTAATTCTTCTACTTCAAAGAGCTTTTTCCCCCTCCCAGGTGGACATAAAAGTTTTTGTATCAAAGGATATCAATAAAAATTACCTGGAAGAACCTACATAGCGATAATCTGTATCTACTACTCAGTAGCTACCATATGTCAAGGTTCTTACTTTGGAAGAGAGAGGATGGTCTTTCATCTTTGTCACTAGAAATTCCAAAGGTGGCCCACTGAGGCAGACAGACATACAGACAACATGGGTCCTCATGATTCCTGCAGACTCCCATTTCAGAAGCTGTAGATGCAAACATGTTTCCCCATTGGCATGCTGTCAAAAGTCCATCTTCAGTTTACAGTATGCAAATAAATGTTAAAGAGAGTGAGCTCAAGTCCCCCACAGACACTGAGCACTGCCAATAATAAAGTAAAGTTAACTATTAAATTAATATTTGAAAAATGTCACTGCTAGTCAAAAAATCCTGGACACTCCAGCTCAAATATGAACTAGAAGAAAACAGCATTTGCCCAAAGCTTATCTTCTATTAACAACAGTCTGGCTTCCATTATGGGCTTAAGCAAGTCTGACTTCAGAATACAACCACGGGAAATCTAGGAATTGCTATCTACCCGCAAATCCTAGTCTAAGCTCAGAAGATGGAGCTATGTGTTAGGAACGGTAATTCCTCCTCTTTGGAAAGCCAGTGCCTTTAAATGATCTGCCGGCTTAGATCTGTCTGGTGAGCTGGACTTCGCTACTGTGTCTTGGAAGAAACAAAGTAGCCGACGTGGCACAAAACTGTTGGTAATTAAAATGCTCACGACTGCCTTCCCAGAAGGACAGAGAATGGTAGGTACAGATGCCATCCTGTGCTTGACTGCTCGGTTTACATTTATCTGGTTATTCTTTCTCTTAAAGAAGGAAGGGGAAGTAACAAGAAATAAAAAGAACTTCTTATCTCTCTGCATGTTTGTTTCCAAAACTGAAGGACTTTTTTCTTTTAACGCTGTATTTATTTTTATTTCATGCCTATGTCTCTTTGCCTGCATGTATGTCTCGGCATCACATGCGGGCACAACCGGAGCAGGACAGGAGAGGGCGTTGGATCCCTGGCACTGGAGTTGCAGATGCTTGTGAGTCGCCACGTGGGTACTGGGAATTAAACCGGGGTCAAATGGAAAAGCAGCCTGTGTACTTAACCACTGAGCCATCTCTCCAGCCTCTTCAAATCTGAAGTCTTAATATGACATGGGATATTGTAGTTTCAGAGACTGTTCCAAATATAACATTCTAAACCCACCCACTTACCCAGTTCCCCTGACAGTCTCACCTATCCACCTTGAACAACAGGATCTGACCCCAGCTTCCAAACAAGGACCCTCATTACACATGCCAAGTCCAACCCGAATTGCCTGTGCTCTGAAGCTCCCCAAACTTCCTTGGCCCTAACAGAGTGGGTGTTTATGGGTGAATGTATTCTTTTCCCACTAAGAACCTAAACTGCATCTGAATAATTCTAGGTTATTGTCACCTTGTCTTCCTATCTTCACTGACTGTGAACAACCCCCTCTATCTATATGGATACCTTGAATATATTTATAGAGTGAGGCTGCTTCCCCTGAGCCTCCTTCTTTGTAGCCGATGATTGCCTTGCTGGAGGGAGGTGAATGGGGAGGAATCGTACATTCGTCCCCCTTTAAAGCAACTCAGATTTAAGGTGTCACACTGTTTTATTGGGAAGTATAAAAAGAACTGTTTTACGGTGTCATTACAATAGCAAGGAGAAAGGGCTGGCTCTAAAGAATACTCCTGTCTTGGGAGACCAAATACCTTAAGACAGGCGCTATCAAGCAATCTTATACTAAACTGTTTAGCCGTCAATAGAGAATACAATTGTTTTCTCTAAAGGAAGGGCTGGCTCTGCCTTTCCTGAATATTGAAATCACCACTGTGGAAATTAATAATGAAGGGAAAATGCATCTGATAATCCAGTTGAGGACACAAGTTCCAGATTGAAGGGATTTTAATCTCAACAGTCTGATAGAGACTAAAAAAAAAAAAAAGAAAAGAAAAGAAAAAAAATTCCTGGGAGAGTGTTATCTCTACCCTCGGGGCTTAGCTGCAAAAAATTAATAAAATATGCTTTATTTATGTCTGTTTTTCTTAATGAATACTGTCTTGGACTAAGCGCCCCGACACGTAAACAGATAAAGCTGTTCGTTCTCAATAACTGTTTGTCTAGAGAAAAGCCTTTTTTTTTTTTCATTTAACACTTATAGCATGGCTTGGTTTTTGTTAGCACCTAACAATTGTATAAGATAATAGGTTACACTCTGGAAATCAGTTTGGCAGTTCCCCAGAAAATTGGACATAGTGCTACCGGAAGATCCAGCAACACCTCTCCTAGGCATATACCCAGAAGATGCTCCAACTGGTAATAAGGACACATGCTCCACTATGTTCATAGCAGCCTTATTTATAATAGCCAGAAGCTGGAAAGAACCCAGATGTCCCTCAACAGAGGAATGGATACAGAAAATGTGGTATATTTACACAATGGAATACTACTCAGCTATTAAAAACAATAAATTTATGAAATTCTTAGGCAAATGGATGGCTCTAGAGGATATTATCCTGAGTGAGGTAACCCAATCACAAAAGAACACACATGATATGTACTCACTGATAAGTGGATATTAGCCCAGAAACTCAGAATACCCAAGATACAATTTGCAAAACACATGAAACTGAAGAAGAAGGAAGACCAAAGTGTGGGTTCTTCGGTCCTTCTTAGAACAAAATACCCATGGAAGGAGTTACAACATTTGGAGTAGAGACTGAAAGAATGACCATCCAGAGACTGTCCCACCTGGGGGTCCATCCCATAAACAATTACCGAACCCAGACACTATTGCAGATGCCAACAAGATTCTGCTCACAGGAGCCTGATATAGTGGTCTCCTGAGAGGCTCTGCCAGTACCTGGCAAATACAGAAGTGGATACGCACAGTCATCCATTGGATGGAGCACTGGGTCCCCAATGAAGGAGCTAGAGAAAGTACCCAAGGAGCTGTAGGGGTTTGCAGCTCTATAGGAGGACCAACAATATGAACTAACCAGTACCCCCTAGAACTCCCTGGGACTAAACCACAAATCAAAGAAAACACAGGTAGGAACTCGGGTCTCTAGCTGCATATGTAGCAGAGGATGGCCTAGTTGGCCATCAATGGGAGAAGAGGCCCTTGGTCTTGTAAAGGTTCTATGCCCCAGTATAGGGGAATGCCAGGACCAGGAAGCAGGAGTGGGTGGGCTAGGGAGCAGGGGGAGGGGATAGGGGATTTTCAGAGAGGAAACTAGGAAAGGGGACAACATTTGAAATGTAAATAAAGAAAATATCTAATTAAAAAAGGAGAGAAAAAAGATAATGGATTACTTTATAAGAGTTTCATGCATGTTTCAAAAAATGTATTTTGAAGCCAGATATGATGGTGCACTCCTTTAATACCAGTACTAAGGAGGCAGAGGCAAAATCTCTGTGAGCTTGTCACCAGCTATAGAGAGGGTGGGACCTGGGAGAACGGAACAGATAAATGGACAGACTAAAGTCTCATACAATAGCCAACTTTAGCCAGAGCTCAGACGATTTATACCGAAGGTTAAAAAAGGCCACATGAGTAAAGTTCTCATGAGTTCAATGTATATTAATGTTCTCACATATATTAATAGGTTTCCTAGGTTTTCTCTGCCAATGAAATAAGCCAGTTCAAGCTGAATTAAAAGTAAAAAAGGGGGGGCAGGTTTGTGTGGGGATAGGTTTTGTGTATGTTTACCAGTCCCAAGGAGCAGGGCCAGGGAAGCTGTCACGTGCACAGGGATACTGGTGGGGTGGGGGGAGAGAGAGAGAGAGAGAGAGAGAGAGAGAGAGAGAGAGAGAGAGAGAGAGAGAGCGAGCATGTACACACAGGGAAAGAGAAATGAGAGAGACACACAGAGAGAGAGAGACAGAGAGAGAGAGACAGAGCATCAGAGAGAGAGAGAGACAGAGAGTGTCTGGATTGTATAGGGACGAGCCTCTCAGGGAGGGGAAGCCCACCCGCTGGGCTAGAAAGTTCAAGGACTATCCAGCCATAGGTGGCAAAGAAAAGAAACAAGACACAAATGAGCAAGCAAAGATATGTTTTCCCAAGAAGGATCATTAGAAATTAACTAGGAGCTGGGCGTGGTGGCACACACCTTTAATCCCAGCACTCGGGAGGCAGAGGCAGGAGGATTTCTGAGTTCGAGACCAGCCTGGTCTACAAAGTGAGTTCCAGGACAGTCACAGCTATACAGAGAAACCCTGTCTCGAAAAACCAAAAAAAATAAAAAAATAAAAAATTAACTAGGAAAAACACCAGCAAGCAATAATGAGTAACCTGAAGTAACTCACTCCTGTCTGTTATACCTGACGAGAGCAGGAAGACACATCCCAAGAACAGTTCTGGGTTAGAGGAAACGGAGATCACAAGACTCTTGTCTTCTTGGAGTGTTCTTACAAGCACTCAGAATTCCCTTCACACGGCTCCACTCCCAGACCATGTTCCAACACAAGTTCTATTCGCAACACCCACACTGGGAAGCTCAAAACTGCCCATAACTGCTCTATATCCAGGGGGACCCAACCCCCTCTTCTGGCGTCCCTGGGCACCTGCACACAGGTAGTATACACACAGACGCACATAAATAAAAAGTAAAACAAAACCTAGATAAAAATTGCTCTTCTCTTTGAACGACGTGGACCCATATCAAGTCCCCGCCCACTCTCCCTAGGGCATTTGCACACCACTGTTCCCAGTGTCTGTAAGGCTCCTCTCCCCCACTCTTCTCTGAGATTGGCATTTTTCTTTCTCTGAGGTCTCTATCTAAAGTCTGATGAATTTATTCATAGCTTTTAAACTTCACACTCATTTTATGTTACATTTACTTTCTATGTCAGTCTATGACCCAGAATTTAAGAGGCATTCAACATGCCCCCTCATTTCTGCATGACTTGGGACAATGCCTGTTCTTAAGATATGCCGGAGGAATAAAAGAGTGAATGAGATCTCGGGAGACCTTTTAAAGGCACCCCTTACTTTTCTCCTCAGTGTGCGAAGTCTGTGCAGGTAGGTAAGAGCCTGTGTTCAAATTAACAGTCAGTCCCTGTCTGCAGGAATCAATGACCTCGTATTAATTCCCACAAAATGAAAACGCAAGTCCACTCCTCCAGCCCTTCTCCCCTGCTTCCTCCTCTTTCTCCTATGAGCATCGTGAAAATCCTAACCCCATGCAGGGAAAGGACTTCTACAGGATTGGTGCATCCACATATATACTTCTTTCCAGAGATAAGCCTTTTTCCTAGACCATCCCATAATAAGAGGTTGTGTCTAACGCTCAGTATCTGCATCTCGATTCGACAAAGGGAACCAGATAAGAGTGTCAGAGGACTGAGCAAATCAATCTTCAGAGTGAGCACTAGAAAGGAGGGTGTTTCCTTATTGAATTGACAGAGAACCAAGAATTATCCGAAGGCTTGTCAGACCCATAATTAGAAATTTTATCTAGAAATCAACCCTCTAGTCTCTTAAACTTCAAGTGGCACTGTACCTCAGCAAGCTGCCTCATGAAGGGAGCTTTTACATCCCTCAAAAGGGGGTGTCACCCTACCTCACCTCCCCAGCTCTGGACTGGACACTTCAGTAGGATTTACTTGAAGAATAAATGTTTGATGCCACCGCCAATTTTTAAATAAGTTGTGCGATATTTAAATGAAGGAAAACAATGATATCCGGGAGGGCCTTGAATATATTTACCATAAAGAAATAAGAGTTCAAGGTGACAGATGGGCAATTACCTGAGTCAGTCATTGTGCCCCTATACATGAACCAAAAGTTCACATTTTGCCTTATAAATACATGCAAATACTACCTGCCAATCAAGAAAACATAGTGTTTTTAAAAGACATGAAAATAGAAGGGTGACTTATTTAGAAGAAAACATTCACTGAGAAAGAAAGAAGGGTAAGAGTTTGGGGGTGTGAATATGGTCAGAGTACTTTATGTGCATGTGAGTGTATATGTAGTTGTGAAAGAACAGTTGTTTTAAAAGCAAATGAATCAGTTGAGTTCTTTCCCATCAACCCATACTCCCAGACCCTGCCTAGAGAGCCACCGTTGTCCAGGATGTCCTTCTCAGACACCCAAGGCATTTATAAATGCACATGACATTCTATGCTAATATTTTTTTATTTTAATGTAATGCTCTCTATTTCAGCTTGCTCTTGGCATATCATAGCATGCCTTGCAAATTACTCTGTGACAGAGCATCATATCTTTAATCCTTCCAAAAATGACATAAAATTGTCCCTTACTTTCTCATTCTCCACTGCTGCTCACAGAGGTTGGCACCTTAAGGAAGGATGGCAGAATCTTAAAGCACACATAACTAAAGCTTACCGCGTGCTACCAAATTCCCCTCCACAGTGCCAATGGCTGAATAGCCTCACTAGAACTCAAAGTGCATAGCTGTTGCCCACACTTACAAATGACAAGCTCTGTAAATAACCATTCTGTTCCACAAAAAAAAGCACTCAACGAAAAAGCATGCCAACGAGTTCTTAGGATAAAAATACATGAGAAGGTTCAGTGGGGCCATAGGGTGCCCAGTTAGCTGGTTAAACATTATCTCAGGATGTCTGTAAGGGGTTTTCTAGACAAGATTAGGATCTGAAATCTTAGTGGCACGATGGCTAATCTTGATTGCCAGTTCAGCCACATCTGGAATCAACTGAACGAAGCCCACACAGCTTGCACACCTGTGAAGTCTCCATTGGATCATTTGAGCTGGAAAGACCCACCCTAAATCCAAGCCACGCCTCCTGGTGGCAGACCCCATGAAAGGTCATGGAAAAAGGAGGCTTTGCTTTGTGCCTGTTTGTCCTCACTCTTGTTGGCAAGTTCATCTACCCTGCTGCTGAAGCATTCATTCCTTTGCCGGTATTGAAAGCTACTTCTTTAAAATTCCAGCATAGATTAAAGACTAGCAGCTCTCTAGGAGACCTCTGGGACTATAGCATCAGATGAGGGCTGCTGAACTCCAGTCTCATAAGCTGAGCAAATACCAGATTCTTGACCTTTTACATTGGGAGCTAGTCATTGTTGGAGTAGCCAAACCTGTAAGCTACCATGATAAATCCCATATGTATATATACATACATATATAATGTATATATACATACATATAATGTATATATACATATATATAATGTATATATACATATATGTATATATATATGTTGTATATATATATATATATATTACACATATATACATATATATTCATTTTATATGTTCTGTTTCTTTAAAGAGCCCTGAAGTGAAGCAAATTGCCCTCTTCCTCTCTCTTTCTGAGCTGTGCGACCTTGGTCTTCCCTTGGCCAGACACTGGGACTTACACTGTTTGTGATTGAGGTTCAGGCCTTCAACTCAAATTAAAATGGGTAGCATCAGCTTTCCTGTGTCCAGCTTGCATACAACAGACTACTCTCGGCCTCAACAGTATGTAAGTTGATTCCTTATAACGAATCACATGCATATGCACATAGACACACACACACACACACACACACACACACATGTAGAAAGAGAGAAAGAGATGAGCAGAACCAATAGGAGGTGTGGTTTGAATACACTTGGCCCAGGGAGTTGCACTTTGGAAATGTAGCTTTGTTGGAGGAAGTGTGTCACTGTGGGGCTGGGCTTTAAGACCCTTTTCCTAGCTGCCTCTGTTTACCTTCAGAACAAGATGCTGAATTCTCAGCTCCTCCTGCACCATGCCTGCCTGGATGCTGCCATGCTCCTGCTTTGATGATAATGGACTGAACCTTTGGACCTGTAAGCCAGCCCCAATTAAACGTTGTCCTTATAAGAGTTGCCTTGGTCATGATGTCTGTTCACAGCAGTAAAACCCTAAGACCGGTGTGTGTGTGTGTGTGTGTGTGTGTATGTGTGTGTGTGTGTGTGTGTATTTTCAATTTGTTCTGTTTCTTTGGAGAACCCTGGCTAATACACTATGCAATTGATTCTGGTATATATGTTTATCGAACGTCAATGTTTCACTTTTGTATGAATTGTCATTTCTGATCCTTTCTCTGTTTTTATTGGGTTATTAATATTCTTAAATATTTCAAGTGTTTCTCTTTGAAAGTCCTAGGTATTGCTTCTTTGCCTGGAACACAGTAAGAAATATTTTTCCTGTGTTATCACTTATATTTAACTCTGTTGGACTGCGTTCCACATATTGTTTATCTTAATGGAATCAAATTTACCACTGGTTCTTCTCCTGGAGAACCAGCATGTCAGGTGCTGCTTGAAATCCATTAGATTCTTTACTGGAACCACACCAAATTTATACATGAACTCAAGAGATGGAATATATATTTAAAATATTGAGTTTTCCATCCAGGCAAATGGCATCTATTTTGTTTTCTTGGTCTGTTTTTATGTCCTCAAAAAAAAAATTTAATCACAAAAAATATTTATGTGACTTTGCAAAATGCACAAAAAAAATGTAATATATCAAAATAGCTAAGTATGGGTTGGGCGCATCTGTTTTCTTCAAGAGGCTGCGGCTCTCATTTGCATCAGAAATAGACCAGACCCTCACATACAGAAAACCAGCTTAGTTGTTAGATTCACAACACTATCCCAGATGACCCATAGTTGTACTTTTCTTTAACCTTTTATACAGTCCACCAGGCAAGTAAAGCAAAGTCCAGCCTCCTGTTTCTGTCATAAAAGGCCAGGACATGGAAAGATGCCGTGACAAGCATCACTTCAAATATGTGCTAATAATGAGAATCTTGTGCTTACATGGTTTACTACACGTGGGTTATACGTTTTCAGAAATTTAAAATGACAAAAAAAATAGTGCCATAAAAATGTCTAGGTAAAGTTTATGTCTATAAAATTTTTTAGTCAATTAAGACCTGAAAAATAGAGGCAGTAGCTTCAGACTAAGTAATGGTACTATATGTGCTATGTTAAGTGGAATATTTGAATGGCAATTATCCTATAGAACATCGGGTTACATAAAAGTAAGAAAATGTATCTTGAATCAGAATCTCCAGTTTGGAAGAAAATCTCACAAACAGTCAAACACCAAAATATAAATATGAATGAAAATAAAGTATAAATCTGAACAAGCAAATGTACATTGGTATTAAATTCAAGGTATGTGCCTAATTTAAAAAAAAAAATGAAAAGGATGCGAATATAAGAAAGATTTAGAGGACTCTTCTTAACCACTTCATAACAATTACAAAATTAACGGTGCCTGAATCCCTGTAATAATAGTAAGAAAAGCGATAATTATTCTTCTGGTCCTGCAATTATGTCCATCATCATGGAGACAATTGCTACAAATTGGGAAAGCTGACCCTGATGCCCAGGACGGTACAGTGACATTTAATAGGTAATAATGAGGGTTGATAGTGGCCTTTCAAAATCTCCGGCCCATCATTTTGTTATTGGGGGAGGGTGTATGTGTGTGTGAAATATTTCAATGACTACAAATATGATGCTCAACTTTCTCTCTCATCCAGACCACTTTATCAACCTCAAACTGATGGTGTTTCCTCCTTTTCTTTATAATAAATAACCAAAGTCTTTCTCCTTTCCTCATGAGTTCCATTGGAGCTCGGCTTCGGAGTCCGAATTTTATCATCTCGCTGCTCCCATTTCCGTACCCCCCCCCACTCTCCGACCACGTGCTTCCCTCGTTCTTCTGCTCTTCTTTGACGACAGTTTAGCAATCCCTCCTCTCTCTCTCTCTCTCTCTCTCTCTCTCTCTCTCTCTCTCTCTNCTCTCTCTCTCTCTCTCTCTCTCTCTCTCTCTCTCTCTCTCGTTTCCATTTGCTTTTACAAGTGTCAGCTTTCTTGGCGGCATTCTCTATGAATAACACCTTTCAAGTCCCACCACATGTGTGCTCAGCAGCAGACATTACGATTATAAAGTTCAGACTAGGACTTTTTTTTTCAACTTCAGTGGTACTTGGAGAACACAGTCATTCGACGACCGCTGGTAAATTCCTTATATCAACCACGTGGTGCAAGAGGAACAGGTCCTTAAAACTGTGAGATGAGAACACAACTGCCAATCATCTGGAAGACCCTCCTACCAGGCCTCTCTAGCTGTTCTGTGGTCTCTTCTTGTTTGAGGACTTTCTGCACTTTGACCTAACAGGTTCAGGAGTAGCGCTCTATTATTATTATTATTATTATTATTATTATTATTATTCTCTTTCTTTTTACACTCCAGATTTTATTCACCTTCCTGTCCACCCTCCGACAGTTCCACATCCCATACCTCTTGCTGCTCCTCCCCACCACCACCACTTCACAAGGATGTCCCCACCCATGCCCAACCCCACCAGACCTCACCACTTCCTGGAGCCTCCAGTCTCTTAAGGGTTTGGTGCATCTTCTCTGACTGAACCCAGACCTGGCAGTCCTCTGCTGTATATGTGTTTGGGACCTTAGCTAGTGTATGCTGCTTGGCTAGTGATCCAGTGTCTGAGAGATCTCAGGAGTCCAGGTTAATTGAGACTGCTGGTCCTCCTACAGGGTGGCCCTCCTCCTCAGCTTCTTCCAGCTTTTCCCTAATTCAACCACAGGGGTGCATCTGACTCTTCCAGCTGCTTGTTGGGTCCTTTGGAGGGCAGTCATGATAGGTCCCTTTCTTGTGAGTGCTCCATAGCCTCTGTAATAGTGTCAGGCCTTGGGGTCTCCCCTTGAGCTGGATCCCACTTTGGGCCTGTCGCTAGACCTTCTTTTCCTCAGGCTCCTCTCCATTTCCATCCCTGCAGCTCTTTCAGACAGGAACAATTATGGGTGAGAGTTTTGACTGTGGGATGGCAACCCCATCCCTCACTTGATGCCCTGTCTTAGTGCTGGAGGTGGGCTCTACAAGTTCCCTCTCCCCACTGTAGGGCATTTCATCTAAGGTCCCTCCCTTTGAGTCCTAATAGTCTCTCACCTCCTAGGTCTCTGGTACATTCTGGGGGGTCCCCCCAACTTCCTACCTCCCGAGGTTGCCTATTTCCATTCTTTCTGCTGACGGGAGGGGAGGGGAGGAGAACATGATCTGGTATTGAGTGGGGGGAAAAGGACTGAAACCCTGAGCTCTAGTCTTAATAAGATCTTACCTTTCAAGTGTGCAATGAAGACATTTATGAAAACACTAGCTTTGTGAGGAAACTGTCAGCAGGAAGACGGCAGCCCAGGAAGCCCCGGACCATGCTCCTCACAGAAGCAATGACATCATGACAGCGCGAATCCAAAAAGCCTTTAGTAAGACTTCAAACATCAGTTTGAAGGCATCACACTGACCCCGGCAACCTCAAAGTCAAGAAGAGCTACCCTGGAACAGATCCCAAGAACAGTTTCGTTTCATGCACAAGTGTCCTTGCTGCAACCCATTCCAGTTCAGCAGAATCCAAAACCAACAGCTAACTTACAATTTTGCCTTGAGAAACTGAAGAGAAGTACGAAGTATGCGTCCAACATTACGTCTTCTCAGAGAGTTGTATGAGAAACTTTAACACTCCTGACTCGGAATCCTAACAGAATTCTCTTTGAATATAGCATGCTTTGGATACCTGGGAGGCTCTGAAAATGAGGAGTCTGGCATTTCCTGTGATACCAGGGAACATGGAAACCTTTCTAAATGGAGAACTACATACATAAATACACAGAATGTGGTGGTCTGGATAGGTATGGCCCCCACAGAATGCTTGGCCCATAGGGAATGGCACTATTAGGAGGTATGGCCTTATTGGAGTGGGTGTGGCCTTGTTGGAGGAAATGTGTCACTGTCGGGGTGGGCTTTGAGGTCTCATATATGCTCAAGCTACACCCAGTGTTAAGATAGTCTGCCTTGCCTCCTGGGAATCAAGATGTAGAACTCTCAGCTTCTCCTCTAGCAACGTATCTAACCTGGGTGCTTCCATGCTTCCCACATTGATGATAATGGGACTGAATCTCTGGCCCCAGTTAAATGTTTTCCTTTATAAGAGTTTCCTTGATCATGGTGTCTCTTCACAGCCATAAAACCTTAACCTGGACACATAATATCAGAAAAGGTACATACCTAGAAGATGTTTGTGCAGCATCCATAAGCAATAGCTGGACTTCTTGGTGAAAATTGGGCATTTATTGACGAGAGGTACTTCCATAAGCTGAGTCTCGAGAAAACAATTTTTAAAAAAAAAAAGAAAGAAAGATGAATTGCCTGGCAAATAATTTGAAATAATCACCACGAAGAATCTCAGTGAGCTTCAAGAGAACAAGGACAAACTAAGTCTGGAGATCAGCTGATGAACAAAATGAGAACATCGCCAAAGAAAAAGAATCTGCTTCTGAAACCAAATGGAGGTTCTGGGGTGCAGGATGTAGTAACTGGACTGTGAAATTCGTCAGGGAGTCTCTGCTGCAGACTTGCCCAAGCAGAAGAAAGAACTGGCAGCAATGAAGGCAAGTCTTCAAATTCATAGAGCGAGTCTAATAGAAAAGAAAGCAGTAAAGAAGAGAAGTGATCAGGTATTGATGAGAAAATATCAAGAAAAACAAAAGATGACATATGAAGAAGACCGCGGAAGGGAAGCCAAGAGCTTAAGAACTTATGACTAAGTCAACATTTGAGCGTGCAGGGGGAATCGTGGTCCCCACTTGTGGCTGCATGAACCATTTAGGGGGAGTTAAGGTGCCCAACCAGTAGCTGCAGAGTTATCAACAATTTATGGCTTCCGCGTGGAGGTAGAATCAGTTCTCTTTAAGGGTATGGCCCCTAGTAGGTCAACTATGCTCCTGTGGATGGCCCCACGCCCATGAGTCCATGGGCAGCATAAATTAGGCTAGTTGAGGTATTTGGGGAAAGTGGGTATGAGTTGAGAAGGGGTTGGGACCCATGATTAGTCTTCAGCAACCACAAGGAAGTTTACAACCGTTGTTTATAACTCTCAGTTTCAAAAGGCCAGATTCTGGCCTCTGCAGTCACCAGGCACACGGGTGGCACACACACACACACACACACAGAGAGAGAGAGNGAGAGAGAGAGAGAGAGAGAGAGAGAGAGAGAGAGAGAGAGAGAGAGAGAGAGAGAGAGAGAGAGAGAGAGAGAATGTTCAAATGCATACAAAGATAAAAAGAAATTTGGGCTGGAGAGATGACTCAGTAGTTAAGCACACTAGCTGCTCTTCTAGAGGACAAGGGCTCGATTCCCAGCACTCTCACGGCAGCTCACAACCATCTGTAACTCCAGTTCCAGATGGAGTTCCAGATGGGACCGAACACCCTCAATACATATATGTACATGCAGGCAAAACATCAGGGTCCATAGAATAAATAAATTCTCTTTAAAAAACAGGGCTTTAAGAAAAGTCTTATTTTAAGTAGAATGATGATATATCCGAAAATGAGATGATGGCGAAACGGGTTCCATTCAAACGATAAACAGGGAAGAAAGGTACTATTTATATGAGGCTCATAGACCAAGTCAAAACTGCCAATATAGGGTGATAAAAGGGTAAATTTACCAGGAAGATATAAGTAGTATAGACACACTGTAGCATGAGTTTTTTACCATTTGCACGATTCTGAGGATTGTTCTCAATCTGAGAGAAAAGAGCCTTTTAATTGGACAAAAAAGGGGGAACTGTTGTAGGTGGCCCTGGTGCTGTTTGCATTTTGATGTTAATTCTGCTTCCTCAAGAGGGACTGCCCCCCACCCCCTCACCTCCCTCGCCTCCCGATGAAGAGTCAAGGAGTCAATCACCTATTCCGATGATCCTTCTCACTGAACCTTCTCCCCACTCTGACTGATCAAATAAAGGCTAGAGCTGATGATTGGGCAGTGGAAGGGAAAGGTGGCACTGGAAGTCTGAGAGAGGAAGAATTGAGGAAGAGGAAGTGGAAGGAAGATGGAGCAGGACCCCATGGCCTAGAGAAGCCTCAAGTACCAAGGGGTCTCATAGCTGAAGAGTAGATTAGTAGAGTGATAGATCTGCCCAATCTAGGCATATGGGCTTATTAGGGAAGAAAGTACATTACAATATATATGTACCAAATGTCAGAAGTCCCAAATACATGAGGTACACATTCATGGAACTGAAAGAAACGAACAGCAACACAGTAACCATTAAATTTGTATCCATTTTCTTTTTTTTTTTAATTTATTCATTTATGTATTATATGTAAGTACACTGTAGCTGTCTTCAGACACTCCAGAAGAGGGAATCAGATCTCCTTACGGATGGTTGTAAGCCATCATGTGGTTGCTGGGATTTGAACTCAGGACCTTCAGAAGAGCAGTTAGTGCTCTTACCCGCTGAGCCATCTCACCAGCCCTGTATCCATTGTCAATAACAGAAAGATCAACCAGACTAAAGACAAGTAGGGCTGGGGATCTGGCTCAACCAGTCAAGTGTGTACCATGCAAACTGGGGACTTGTGTTAGGATCCCCAGCACCCATAAAGAAAGTCTGGGTATGCCCCTGTGTCTGTAACCCTAACACAGGAGGAAGAGAGACAGATGGATCTTTGGAGCTTGCTGGCCCGTCTAGACAATCTGAGAATAAGCAGGCGTGTCTCAAAAGGAAGGATGTAGAAATCGAGAAAGACACTCATTTCATTGGAGCTGGCTTACAGGTTCAGAGGTTCAGTTCATTATCATCAAGGCAGGGCCATGGCAGCATCCAGGCAGGCATGGTGCAGGAGGAGCTGAGAGTTCTACCTCTTCATCTGAAGGATTGCTAGTGGAAGACTGACTTCCAGGCAGCTAGGGTAAGGGTCTTAAGCCTATGCCCATAGTTACATACCTACTCCAACAAGGCCACAACTCCCAATAGGGCCACTCCAATCATATACAAACCATCACAACAATAAAAGTCAGAAAAGCACTTGGCTAGAAAAATAAAGTCAGGAGTTCAGGTATGCAAAACAATCTATGTTCTCTCTTCCACTCAGTTCCACACCTGCTGGCTGTTACTACCAAGCAGAAATATTGACCAGTTACCATCATTGTAATCTGCAACAGTCTTCTAGACCATGGATCCCAGTAATGCTAAATAGCGCACGTTTAAACCTCACTATATATAATTCAATGTAAAAATCTGTGCTTTAGGACTCTGTGAAATGGAATTCAAAACAGAAAAGGTGAAGGAGCAGGCTTTATCATGGCATGTGATCTTTCCCATAATCTGCAGGTTTTAATCCTGATTATTACTTTGATGATGTGGATTTTTGTGCTAAGACTGCCCTGGGAGACTTTTGAAGTTTTCAAGCATTTTCCATGAAGGTCTGGCATACTACAAAAGGATGGAAAAATGACAACATACTTTTCCTTTTTAATTTTACTTCTTTATGTGTATGAGTGCTCTGTCTGCATGTGTGACTGTGCACCACATGAGTGCAGTGCCCAGTGAGACGGAAGAGGGCATCAGATCTCTTAGAACGGAAGTCACAGACGGTGGTGAGCTGCTGTGGGGATACTGGACATCGAACCCACGTCCTCTGGAAGGGCACTTAACTAGTACTCCTAACCACTGAGCTATCCTGAACATGTGTCTTTCTATTCTCTACCGACCAGCAAGGGAATCTGTGTTATGTGAGCCTTCTTACCATTATGCACAGGAAAAAAAAAAAAAAAAAAAAAAAAAACAAGAAAAAAAGCACATTTTCCTAATGTTTGCTAAATTCAATCATGTTGGTAAATGCCGAGTTATTTCCACAACACACATTGTCTTGTGTTAATTTTACACACATTTAAGTCATTACCATTACAAATATTTTATTTTGTCAAAATCGCATTAAAAAATAACATCACTCATGTTTCCCCTCCCCGACCACAGGTTCTTTCCCCCAGGTCACAGTAACTAAAACCTTTCAGGTGGTTTTGCTCCAAGAAGAGAATTTACAGACTCACATAATCAGAAGTTGATGGGAAGAGTAGAGAACAAGGCTGGGGCTCCTTGATTCCATTTCTCCAGAGCTGTCTTGGTTGACTTCTCCATGTGTTGGCTCTTTACCCACATTGATTTTCTTCGCGGTATCCTCTGCAACCTGTGCACCAAGCCATTTAGAAAAAGAGCCTCTGGACAAGAAGTTCAAAAATGAATTCTGAGAGTCACTAGGATTAGACTGCCATGGGACATATTTTTATTTCTTTATCAAACTCTCTGTCCAAAGGATAAAAGATAGTGATTTCAGCTTCCCAAAAAAGAGATAAAATATGTGATACCCTTGGGGTAGGGGAGGTGTTCTTGAAACGATCCTCAGAGATACACACATTATGAGTGTGATTGAAGGGACAATGAAACCACCAAGCTGGAACACGCCATGGGTGGAAAGAAGAAAGGTTTATTGTAAATATAGAAGAGGGGATAAGCCAGAGACATCTTGGGGGGTCCAAAGCTGCCATGGCTGCCTCTCCAGGACAGAGAGCTGAGCAAGTTGGTGATGGACAGGGTCACCTCTCTGGAGCAGAGAGAACAGCAGTGGCTTGGGTTGGGACAGGAGTTGGGGATAGGGAGGAGACCAGGGTGAATAGCCTGGAAGCTAGCCATAGTGGAGAAGGAATTGGGGAGGTGAAAACAACCAGTGGGCTTTAGTTGGGGTAACAGGTACATGTTAATGGGAGAGAAGAAACCCGGTGGTTATTGTGGGCTTTGGTATGTAAGCACAGATAAATGCCAGTAGAGAACCCATTGTCCCGAGGTAGGAAGAAATAAGGGAAGTGACTCTTCCTGACAGACAGAAACCAGTTAGTTTCGCAGGTTTCTGAGGGAACCTGTGTGTAAGTTTTTTGCTTTTTGCTTTTCAATTGACTAAATGATTTATTCATTTTACATCCCTATCCCAGCTTCCCCTCCCTCTTTTCCTCCCAGTCCGTCCCTGTCACCTCCCCCTACATCCACTTCTTCTCCCCTGCTTCCTAGAAAAGGAGAGGCCTCCAATGGACACCAACCGGCCCAAGCATATGGAGCTGTAGCAAGACTAGGCACATCTTCTTAGGAACATCCTCTTAAAATGGACGTTTCTGGTGGCGTCATGTGATGCAGACTCACGTGGTGTTTTGCTGAGGCGAGACCGGTGACAGGACGCGTGATATTTGAAGAGAGTATAAGTGTGACTCCACAGACAGTGACAAGGGTGCTTGCATAGCCAGCTCAGCAACTCTTCATTGGTCTCTTGCGTTCGCTGATCTTCGCTTCATTGAGAGAGGCACTGCAGAGAACTCTGGGCATTGCGGTTGGTCCTGGTCGCTCCTGCTGACTCACGGGAATGACTAGTGCGGATGACTCATCCCAGAAGTAGAGGCCTGGCTGTTTCTGCTGGATCATGCTGCCCTTACTGATTTCTGCCTGGTGACACTTTTGAACTGGACTGACAAATGGAGATTGGTATCACCACCCCCCAAAGAACTACATCTAAACAGGTCCACATCCCCTTGTCCTATTTACCCTCTTTTCTCCCCTACCTTTGAATGGTGAGCTAGAAGAGGGGTCAAAGCATTTGAGAACCCTTATTAAGAAGTAGGTTTTGAAAGATATAGGTGTACATCCTTTTCTACTGAGGCTAGACAAGATAGCCTAGTTGGAGGAAAGGGGTCCAAAGGCAGACCATGTAGTCAGAGGCAGCCTCTGCTCCCACCTTAGTCGTCCCACTTAAGACCCAGCTGCACAACTGTTACATCTGTGCAGAGGGCCTAGGTCCATCCCAGTCATGGTCTCTGGTTGTGTAGAATGGATGATGAGAAAGGACAATTGCCTGTATTGAGCAGTTCCTTCCTGGCTGGAGACTTGACATACATTTAAAACAACAACAACAAAAAAAAAAAAAAACTTTGAACACTCCATGTGATTTTTTTTTTTTTTTTGAGACAGGGTTTCTCTGTGTAGCCCTGGCTGTCCTGGAACTCACTCTGTAAACCAGGATGGCCTCGAACTCAGAAATCCACCTGCCTCTGCCTCCCGAGTGCTGGGATTAAAGGTGTGCGCCACCATGCCCACCATGCCCCCAGCATGATTTTTAAACTTCTTTCAAGCTATTGCTGATTGAGAAGCAAATTTCTGAGCACTAGCCTAAGGTCACATGATTCGTGGAGGACAAAGCTAAGTTTTAAACGTAGGCCATTTGGTACGTGGAGGATAGTGAATTAAAAGGTAAGCAGAATCTAATGGCTCTTGGCCGGTTTGTAAAAACAGAATCTGTGTTAGACATGTACAGACTTTTTCTTGTGCTAAGGCTAAATAGAAGGATTTGGTCAGTAGAGAGTTTGCTGCATAAGTATGAAAACTTGAGTTCAGATGTCCAGCATACACACACACACACACACA
>NC_034609.1:35634922-35649307 GCF_900095145.1 Mus pahari | reverse complement strand
CACACACACATACACATACACACACATACACACACACCCAAGCCTATAATCTTGGCAGTGGTGAGTTAGAGGCAGGAGAATACCCAGGGTTCCCTGAGAAGCCGGTCTTGTACAACTGGTGAGCTCCAGATTGAAGGAACAGAAATAGAGAACATGAGGAAAACATCCAGTACCAACCCAGAGTCTACACAGTACTGTGAATTGTAAGCAACCTAGATATTATTAAAGAAGGTATTCTGAGATAGTTTTGACACCCGCAGTTGCGGGAGATCAATCCTGATTGAGAACTACTCCTCCGTGGATACTGAAGGTCAGAGCAAGCCTCCACAGATGCTATCGCCAGTAGCTCTTTCTCCCTCTTAATGGCTAATGTTGCTACTCCAAACATCACCATGCAGCCTGCCTTGTCATTCTCTGTAATGGAAGACTAGAAAGATGGTCTGATAAACTTGCTGACCTAGCACATAAGCCGGAACCAGGAAGGCCCATTCACTACCCAACCTCCATTTATTACCTCGTTCCGCTCCCGAAAGCATACAGCCACCTGTCAGTTTTTCCATTTGATACTGAGCCACTTGGGAGGGGATGGGGAACAAAAGACGAATTAGTGAGAAAATTGGCTGTTGGAATTTTTCTCTCCTCTTAGGCTAAGATGAGAGAGGTTCAGAATTAGTACCTAGGGCGTCAACCCCAGGAGACTCTCACCAGATGTAAATGGATGATCGACAGGATAAAAACACTGTTCCTGTCTCACCTGTAGATCTGAGAGAGATGAAGAAGGACTCCCTCGGAAAAGATCTTGAAATATTCATAGGCATTCTCAGACAAACATCCATGAGTTTGTCTTTTATGCCCCTTTCTCCTTTCTGTACCCCTCCCTCCGAATTTGGCCCCTCCCTCCCATCTGGCTCCTCCCTCCTAGCTATACCCCTCGCTCCCACTTGGGCCCCTCCCTCCCTCCTTTTATTTTTATGAGTCCTGCCCCTGACTTCACTGGCTTCCTCTCTTGTTTCCTCTCTGAAAATCATACTCCATCGGCATCATTCACTGAAAAAACGACATGTCTGCAGTTAAAAGCGCTGGATGGTGGATCTCAGCCCTGGAGGCTCAGCCTCTGCCCTAAGGAGCCCCCCTGGAAGTCATGCTACACAGGGGAACACCCCACCTCCAATGTGCACTCGTTCTCGCTGGCAAGGACATAAAGCTGTCTCCAACACGTTGTTCTAATTTTGCATTCTCTAAAGAGAATTGTACCCAAAAAAAGCGACCTTTAAAATTTTTTTTGAATGAGAAAGAAGTATACAGCAATTGCAGAAAACTAATCCACTCTCCTAGACCTTAATAAAGACATAAAATAAAACTGAACATCTGAACCCCTGTGTGAGAAGGAAAAGCTAAACCCGCCACAAAGGGGCTGTTAAAACAGGCTCAGTATTTTGCCTAGGACAAGCTTTACTGTCTAAGCATCTCAGTATTTCAGCTTTTTCCCCCACTAGATTATTTCAGGCATCATTTATAGGGAACTTATTAAATGCAAAGACGCCTCAGCATGCGAGTGGATCAGTTCATCACAGCCACGTTCAGCTCCACGGTGGGTGGCACCCCCGACTCACTAAGGACTATTTCAAAACAGAAATGGAGAGCAGAAAACACTCCACAAACACCAGCCATGACTCCATCATCACAATTATCACTCTGATTGCTCTTGGCCTTCGCTTCCCAGACTTAGTACTTTAGCAGTGTTAGGCACACGAGATTATACAATACTGATGTGTAAGTACTAAATATTAGGATCATTTCAAGTACAAGGTATTTCTGAGATTTTTAGATCACTCCATAAACACAGGATAAACATTTATACACCAGATCCATGCTTTCTGTAGACAAAAAACATGAAATTTACCCATAACTATGACCTAATTTAAGTTAGCAGGACTTGTGTGTGGCTTGTGTTCTTTTTTGCTACGTCCTGAACTTTTCTTTTATTCATTCAATCGCCCGTACTCTCTATGGTTCATTTCAATTTTGTTACAGTTGGGATGTGAAATGTCCTCCATAGGCTCCTGTCTTTGATGCTGTCTGAGGGAGTGGAGGGGGTCCCTGGAGGAAGTGCGTCACTGGGGGGCGGGCCTTGATCTTTGACAGCCCAACCCTACTTCCGGTCCTCTGAAACCAAGATGGAAACAAGCAGCTACCACTGGATGCTGCTACCATAGAGCCAGCCCACTGCCCTTCTTTCTCCACCATGATGGATTGTGCCTTCAAAGCACAAGCCCAGATAAACCCTCCCTCCCTCTGGTTACTTCTTGGCAGGTTCTGGGCTCAGCAATGAGAAAAACAACAAAGACGAACGCCTGGTAAACACGGTTTTCAGCCTACCACCAAAATTACACCCAATTTTGCTTTCAGTATTGCAGGCACCCTCTCTTTGCCTCCACCCCAGTCCCTGCACCCAACAGCTGACCTGGATCCTTGGTTTGCACTGTTCTCTGTAACTCACAGACGACAAAGCATTGTTTTTCAAACTGCAGATTGTGACATGAAACCAACCCAGCCTATTATAAAACCAGAATCCCATTTGTAATGAAAATAAAAGAGAACAGCACAGAAAATGTCAGAGAACAACACATAACGTTACAGTTTGTGATGATGTGTTGCAACTGCATATACAGTGTGTCTCTGGGGGGTGGGGGATACAATCAAATATGTTTCTTAGGGTACAGTCAAAACACAGATATAAATACTGGTGTATATGCAACGATCTTTTCTTGCGGGAGCAAGGTTTTGTTTCTCATAACCGATGATAAGTGATACCTGCCTTCTCCATGATCCATCATGACAGGAGCTTTAAGTTAGGATGCACTTGCCTTGGCCACTCCCCCACCACATCTCATTTCTCTAAAGAGGAACGATGTTTCAGGCTGGTCAGTTTCGAGCTTGGCTATAGACCCAAATGTGGGGTTTTCACTCTTCTGGGGAAAAAAAGATCATGATTCGCCCTCCAAACATAGGAGGCATTTCTACTGAAAGAGCACAGGATACAATTATAGCTGCGCTAAAACCCTTGTGTTAAAAGTTATTCGATGAAAGGAAACCTGCTTTCTTTAACGCTTGTGACAATTTCGATGCAGTTATTTTTCTGTTCTTATATTCTTATTTGGATTACTGCAAAACTAACTTATTTTAAGTCAATAATGACAGTTCATCAGATCACAATGTTTTCCCCGATATACTAAGATTTTTTTTCCTTTTTTTTCCCCACTTTTATGTGAGCATGATGGACATGTGCCTGTGCATGTTTTCTTGTATGTGAGTGCAAATTCAAGCATAATTGCGTGTTTCTATGCCTGCATGTGGAGGACTGAGGTTGACGTCAAGAGCCAGATTTGCACCAGTCAGGTCTCTCACCAAGAGCTCACCAACATGGCTAGTCTCGATAGCTACCTTACTCTGGAGGCCTCCTATTTCAACCTTCCAAGTCTGGAATTACAAGCCCATGTGGCATTTACATGAGATCTAGGGATCTAAATTCTGTTCCCCTGGGCTCGTACAGTAAACACGTTAGTCATCACCCCCAGCAAAGTTTTTAAAAACATATGAGATGAGAAAATGTGGTCCCCCACTCAATAGTCCTGGAGAGTGACTGAGCAATGAAATGGTCAGGAGCTGAAGAGAGAGATGAACCTGAGGGAGTTTACTGTGGATGATGCGAAGACACCGTCCTAGTTAGACTTTCTATTGCTGTGAAGAGACACCATTTATAAAGAAAAATATAAGTTTTTCTTATAAAGGAAACTCTTATGAAGGAAAACATTTAATGGGGCTGGCTTACAGTTCAGAGGTTTAGCTCATCATCATGACAGGAAGCATGGCAGTGTCCAGGCAGACATAGTGCCAGAGAAGGAAGGAGAGTTCTACGTCCAGATCCACAGGCAGCAAACGGAGATTGAAGGCCACACGGGGCCTAGCTTGAGCACAGGAGACCTCAAAGCCCGCCTCCACAATGACATACTTCCTCCAAGGAGGCCACACCTACTCCAGCAAGGCCACACCTCCTAATAGTACCACCCACCGTATAGGCCAAGCATTAAGACGCATCAGTCTAGGGGGGCCATTCTTATTCAAACCACCACAGACACTTGTGCTGGCAAGAACAATGAGGAATGAAAGAAAAATGACAAATGATGCAGAAAGATAAAGAGGTGGGCAAAGGAAGAAACGATCGTGGAGGCATTCCAGGGGATGCAATCCAAGCTCTAGAGAGAGAGAAGCCAGTAGCTAAACATCCCACGGATTTGTAAGCCTCCCTTCCTTAAAAATTCTAAAATCAATCCATACTGAGGAGCTAGCCAGGGGCCGCATAGCTAATCAGTGGTGAAGGGATGTGTCTGACTGCAGAGTTCAGAAGCAAAAGCGCTGTACTGTGAGTGGGGGGAGGGGGGACATAGCTCTTCTGACAGTGATCTGGTCGACTAGGGGCTGAGGACCTCCTTTTCAGACTCGGCTTTAACACTCATCTTACTGTTTTGTGAGGCATTTGTTTAATGTATGGCTTTCCCCACCAGATCGTGGTTGTTCCTGTAGCGGGGAAGACCAGATGGGGTGCAGTTATGTTATTATTATTTGGCAAATGGATAGAAAAAGAAAGAGAGAGTGGGAAGGAAGGGAGGGAGGGAGGAAGCAAGGGAGGGAGGGAAAAAGGGAAGGAGGGAAGGGGGAAGGAAAACCAGAGAAATGAATGAAATGTGCACACAAATGGATGTCCACTCTTGATTCTGCCATGGACTGCCGTATAACCAGGGACATGTTATCTACACTGAATACTGTCTTCCGGAACACCGATCTTTGATTCTATTTTTCTTTAGAAACTTTGTATGACTAATATCTTACTCAGACTGGAATGAGCAAATTAACTACTTCCATGTACCAGAGTTTGATGTGGTACGAGGAGAGTCTAGCCTTTTTCCCCCTTCCCATGAAGAGACCCTGAGGAGCTGGGTGTGCCTTCAACTTCCAACCTGAGAACAGAAAGCAGCCTGGTGCTCCCATCTTTAAAGAATGACCATTGGCCAGATATGAATTTCGCCAAGCCCAGAAAACGGGAAGAAGGGTTCAGAAATCGACACCCCCAAACCCTTATCTGAATAACAAGTTATTCAGAACCACAACAAAATGTGTTGGTTGTGACTTGAGTTTTTCTATTTCACGTTAGTAAACACCAGAAGTTTTATTATAGTCACCTATAAATTAATATTTTCTACCTCTTATCAAACCTGCTCCCAAGGTATAGTTTGCACAATCATGGATATCCCAAGGATAAGCATGAATAAAATTGCTTAAATTGCTTTTAAAGCCCCTGAGCCTAACCCAGGCCGGGTGGCACACAAGCAATGCCAGCACTGGGGAGATAGAGCCAAGGAGAGTCAAGGTCATCTTCAGTTACATAGGGAGTTCAAGGCCAGTGTAGAATGAATGAGACCATTTCAAAAAATAAATAAAAGTCATAAGCCAAAAGATTAACCTTTTCAGGCCACATAAGACTATATTATGCCTGAATCTTATTGGGTTTTTTTTCTCTTTTGTTTATTTCCACATTCCTATATGTATTGGATACACTGATAACAACCGTAGGTGTAGGTCAATCTTATCATTTTGCACTCTGCAAAATATGAGAAAATTAACAGCAATTGTTCATTATCTTTTCTTTTCTCTGTTATCGGTTTTTCTGCTTCTATTAAGAGTTTTGAAGATTACCTTCTTGTAGAAAGCATCAAATCAAGTTAATTATTCGGAGACAGTTTAAAGTTCAAGATGAACAGAACAATTCCGAAGATAAAGGCACAGCCCTGTCCTCATGAGGAACGCCTGTTGATCAGCTCTGCACCGGGCTGTTAACGGTAACAAAACAGGGTCTCAAAATAACAACAACAGGGAAGAATACAGATGAGAGCTTGCATTCATCGAAGGCTCTCCTCAGAGACTCCCCTAAATTTACCTCTGAAGCTCTGGGCAGCAATAGCCCTCTGTCTCCCCAGCTTTGCCGTAAAGCTAACTCCGCCACAATAGAATGGTGTTTGAACTCAAAATTGTTTTTATTAGAAAGCTTTGGCTTACCCCTGAGGTAGAGCATACTTTGTATAAGCTCAGTTCTCAGGTCTCTCTCCTGTAAGGTTTAGCCCAGGCTCCAAGGTTTTTTCCTTGGATTCATAGCTCTATATAGACACAATCATACTTGGTTCCTCTGGTCATTCCCTCAGGAATTAGGTCAGGCGAGGTTGGTGAAGTGGTTGCCTCAAAAACATGAGGACCTGAGTTCAATCCCCCAGCACCTATGTTCAAAGCTACCCCTGGGGATATGCACTTGTAACCTTAGTATCAGAGAGTAAGGGCATGCCGGGCGTGGTGGCACACGCCTTTAATCCCAGCACTCGGGAGGCAGAGGCAGGCGGATTTCTGAGTTCAAGGCCAGCCTGGTCTACAGATTGAGTTCCAGGACAGCCAGGGCTATACAGAGAAACCCTGTCTCGAAAAACAAAGAGAGAGAGAGAGAGAGAGAGAGAGAGAGAGAGAGAGAGAGAGAGAGAGAGAGAGAGAGAAAGGGCAAGAAGATCCTTGGGTCTCCCTAGCCAGCCTTCCTAGCTTGATTGGCAACCCAAATCTTAGTGAAAGACTGTCAAAACAAAAAACAAAAACAAAACAAAACAAAAAGGAACAGCTTGTTTTCCTAACATAGATGCACATGTACACATACATACACACAGCAACAAAAATGCAATTTCAAGTTTAAATCATGCTCATCAATACTTAACAGATGAGACACAAGACTATGATGGAGCCTAAACGGTGCTGAATGGCATGCTTCAGGCACAAGGGAATAGGGCATCCTCTATCCACCGCTGGACTCCTAACATAACATTTGAAATGATTAAGAATCCTTGCTTCAGCTGTAGAAGATAGGGCTGGAAGAATGTATTAGCCAACAAATAGGGAGAAGGGCTGTAAAGTCTGGTAGTCTGGGTATCCCACAGCCATTCCCTCAGTCACCATTGCCTGCATGGATCTTACACAAAACTGAGCCTATTACCAATCAAGGAGGAGAGAGGCTCTGAAGCCCATACCCCCCCCACCCCGAGGACACACACACATACACACACACACACTGCTAAATCAACAGTTCCTAATGGAGTCCGGAGGAAAGGCAGACATTTTCTTCACTCCTGTGCCCACAAGTGAGTCAACCAGATCCAAACAAATGGTCCTGGTTAACTTCAGCGGGTCCCACAGCAACAAACAAACAAACAAACAAACCAGGCCTCTTGGTCTTGCAAACTTTATATGCCCCAGTACAGGGGAACACTGGGGCCAAGAAGTGGGAGCAGGTGGATAGGGGAGCAGGGTGGGGGGAGGGAGGGTATAGGGGACTTCCAGGATAGCATTTGAAATGTAAATGAAGAAAGTATCTAATAAAAAAATTGAAAAAAAAAAGAATTGAGAAAAAAAAACAAAAATCTAAGAAGGGAAGGTAAAGGGGATGACAGAGGTATGAAAGACTCAAAGAAATTAATAAAAAAAATATGTTTAAAAGATATGGCTTCATTTGGAAGATGATGACTAAAAGAGAGAGGTGAGACACTTAGTAGCATCTTTGCCTTCAGTGCATGTTGAGGAAAGGCAATAATCGCACGGGTACGTCTCAGGCTCGAATGAAGAACGTGAAAAACCATCTTCATCTCCCACCCTGTGTTCTCCCAACCATGGGTTTTGATTTCAAACACGTTGATAATTCTATACAGACATGAAATTATAGGGGCTTCTCTCAAATATTTATTGCCCCCACCTTGGAAAGGCCTTTGTGATCTCGTATCGCTGATAGACTTGAATTATTACATTATGGTTTTACCTAAATAACAAAAATTAAACCTTATTATTCTGTGCCCTTTTTATTCTGTTTTATGCATGTGAGTGTTTGCCTACTTGTATGACTATATACCACTCACACGCCTGTTGCCTTTGGAGGACAGACGAGGTGGTCAGATCCCCTGGAACTGGAGTTACAGATGGTTGTGAGTTGCCCTGTGGGTGCTGGGAATCAAACTCAGGTCTTCTGGAGGAACAGCCGGAAATCTTAGGTGTTAAGCCATCTCTTCAGTCCCAGATTCTTTTGTTTTTAACGACTATTTTCATGTTAAATGCTAAGTTTTTTTTTATTTTATAATGTCCATTTTAGTGCAGATGGGAGGACGCATGCTGCAGCATGTGTGGGTCTATGTGTACCCGAACACCATTCATAGAAGCAGGGCAGCCCAGGCTCTGCACACACAGCCCACAGGAGTTAACAAATAGCTGCCAAGGTCAGACAAGAAGAAAGGAGAAGCTCCCATGGAAAGGGCTGCATTCAAGGCGTGATTGAAACCTGTCACAAGAGGCAGAAACATTTTTAGGCAGAGTTTATAATACCAAGGTATAGAGATATAGAATTGTATGAACAACTGTAAGATATACAGAGGCTGAAGGCTTTGTCTAGTTTGCAAATAGTGTCTAATTTATGAGTTGTGACTATAAGCAAATCAAACAACTATTTTTTTACACAAAATTTCATTGTATAACCTGAGCTGGCTTTGAACTCACTATGTAAGCAAAGGTAAATGCACAATCCCCCTTCCTCTGCCTCACAAATGCCTGGATTAAAGTTATGAATCTTTATGCCCATCATTCAAATAACAACTAGTTGCTTTTTAAATGTAATTTACTTCATCTTATATAATACAGAGAAAGAAATTTGGAAAAAAAATATTAAAAGTCTTATGTACCTTTTTTACAAAATACATATCCATTTACCCTAAATAAAGGTGGCCTTTGTCCTTTAGATCTAGGGTGCAAGATACTTTCTCTAATGAAACAAATAAACTATAAGTAATACAAAGGCATTAGAGCCAGTAAGATGGTCCCGTGGATATTCTAGTTTGGTTTTCAGTTACCATGATAAACATGTCTGCCTCAAGAGAAGATATACCCAGTCCTACTACAACTTGATATGCCAAGTCAGATTGATATCCGCAGGAGGCCCCCACTTCTCTGAGAAGACAGGAAGGAGTATGTAGAGGGAGGGGAGGGGAGGGGAACAAAAGGAGAGGCTGGGAACAGAGGAGGGAGGGGAAGCTCCGATCAGGAGGTAAATCATGAATGAATGAGAAAAAGAAAGAAAATTAAAACTGAGCCTTTGCTACCCTGTTCATTTCAAAAACAAAACAAATTAAAAAAAAAAAAAAGAAAAAAGTTCCAGCGCTTTGCTTCCCCCAAAGGAACAGAATTACAGTGTTAATTAAACATGAATGCCGATGTAAGCACTTAAATGCATTTTTCTGGCAAATATAGCTACGCAGACCTTCTTTAGGTACCGTCTTAGCTTGAGTTCATCAACAAGCACCATAATCACCGGGGTTTCATCCCCCGTCCCCAACACCTGTTATTTCTCGTGAGGACCTTGTCACTTGTGAAGACTTCTACCTCCCTCACATGGTAAAGGGAGAACTAGCCAACTATCTGGCCTCCTTTTAGAGGAGAACAAATCCATCCATGGGGGGGGGGGCCTGACCTCACATCCAAGGGAAATCTTCTTACATCCATCAAACTTAATAATGTTTGCCTGGTCAAAGGAAATTCAAGCCAAATGCAATTCACACATCAAGCAGCTCCCAGAACCGCAGCATGGTCGGAGAGCCCCAGCCAGCATGATGGGCATTTTCAGACACGTGGGAGTAAAATGTGGGAATAAGTTCAGCAGCTACAACTGTTGTCAACCAGCCGGTTGGTTACAGCTTATATAGTTCATTGATTTGACGTTCTCTGGCTACCAAAGCTCATCTACTGCATTTAAATCCTGTGTTGGTTCTGTCTGTTGGGGTCAGGGCAGGTGTCCAGTCTAAATCTATGACCGCCTACAAATTTGATCTCATTCCCATTACCTGATTGTCTCTGAGCAGCCCATCTCCTACCACCACCGCTCCAGAGGTCAAGGATTTCAATATGTGAACTTGATAGAGACACAGACACTCGGTCTGGGCAGCGACTCTGCCCGTCCTGTTATTCTCCACAGTATCGATTCTGCTTGTGGTCCATGAATCCTTGTGATGCCATCTGCCCCCCGAGTTGATAAAAAAAAGAAAAAGAAAAGAAAAGAAAACGTGTTCCAGACTGGAATTCCTTTCCAATTACGGAAACTGACTTGACGTGCAAGGCTGGAGATAGCTCTGTGCAGTATTTAGAGCCTCTTAGCAGCTGTTCATTCTTTACAGAAGTTGTTGGTTCTCACTCTACAGTGGCAGTTCTCCTAGGTATGTTTCCCAGGAATGGGTGGGGGGAGGAATGGATTTTTCCCTAACAGAACTATCAGAACACAGGTTGTTATTGAACAAACATTTACTCCCAACTTCCTACAAAGGAGCCAGGGTCCAGTGTAGAGATTGGCACTCGCATTTGCTCAACAAGCACCTCGCTAAACTCGGCACTTGGTTTGCAGCTAAGTGGACAAGGACCAAGGAGCGAGAATAGAACATACTCACCTTGCTCCAGTCTGATTCCTGGCTAAGCTTTTTCAGCCTAACTGCCCCATGTGTGAGCCGCACCCCAACCCCGCACTCACTCTGTGATTTGTGAAATGTTTTCCTTTCCTGAAACCCATTCTCTCCCAGGGCTTCTTTGCAGCCTTCCCTACTGACAGCTGTTACTACACCCAACACACCTTCCTAGGGGAGTTAGAAATCCTCTTGGCTATCTAAGCCTTCTCTACTCCATGCTCCCCTTTGCTCTGATCTAATTCCCAGAACTCATTCTTTCTCACCAAACCCCCTTTCTACCTATCCCCACCCCCACCTCCCTTCCTTGCTAACCCTCCTGGATAATACTCATTCATTAAACTCACAGAATACACCCAGAAAGTATGTCACTACACCAGCTATCCGAGCATCCCTTAACCCAGTCAAGTTGGTACATTTAATTAACCATCCACGGGATCTGGAAGAGGAGTCTGACCACCAGGCTCTTGTCAAATATCCATGTTGCTCACATAACCAATTAGAGTTGAAGAATAAGTGGAAATTAATGTCCTAAAGAAGTTACGTTTCAGATGGAACCTGCCTTGCAACAAGCGCGCTGCCGGGAAAGTTCCTCATGCCTTAGCTGCCAAGTGAACCACTCAAAGTGATCCTCCATACTGTAACTCCAAGGGAGCAAATTAGTAGTTAACCCCGGAGCAGAGAGGAGACAGAAGGAACTCTGATCCAGACAAGGAAACAGGAGGGCGGAAGCCCATTGTGAATGCAAATACAAGACCTGAGCCAAAGGCAGAAATATATGATCAAGAAGGAACAGAGTGGGCCAGAGACAGGCAGGATTTTCGATAAGAAAACTTAAGTTAAGAGAGAGCTCAGCAGGTAAAGGCGCCCGCTGACAAGTCTGATAGCCCCAGCCTGATTCCTGGGGTACACATGGTGGAAGGAGGGAACTAACTCTTTATTGACCTTCATATGTCTACCATGGCATGCACGCACCTACCCCAACACATTAATTAATTAATTGATTGATTGATTAATTAATGAATTTTAGAGAACTCAGTCCATTGACTTATTCCAGAGTCCAGGGACACAATTAGACAAAGATATTGAAGGTCACTCACCCTGACAACATGCTTCGGTATACACACACCTATGGTTTTTTTGACCTTTTTTTAAAAAGATAAAAATCTTAATTTGTCAATTCTTTTGGAATGATTACTTAAACGTATATATGTCATATGCTACTTTTATAGCAATGTTTATTTTTTTCTAATGTGCACACAAATCAGGCTCTTGTAATCGTAGCTGAAAAATGAACTTTACTGCACCTGTGCGTATCTCCATATAAATGGGATGTTTTAGGTAAATAAATGCGGTTCTCTATACTGCTTTTAAAAATGCAGGCTTCTCTACATTGGCACCGTTCTGTTTCATGTCAGGCCCATCTGTTTCAATTATTCCAATGACTATTTTTATTATTCAATTTCCCAATAGCACATGTCTGCCTCCCTGGTCTGTTACATCTCTGCTCTTTTGTGTGCCTCCTATACAATAATCAGCTCTATTCATTACACCCCACCACTGAAACATATTGTAGGGAAGCCCAGGGTGTAGATCAAGGACAGCCTGAGGTAGCCACTGGTGCTTATCGTGGTGTGAGATAAAACAACCGCGGTTCATCCTTTAAGTAAGAGTTCTTGGGCAGGATCATCTTTTTATAGCTCTGGAAGAGAGAGGGAGTAAGCTTATCAAAAATTATCACATCACCAATAAATTCTACCTCCAGGACAAGCATGATGGAAGGAGAAATGATGACCTTGCAAGTTATCCCCTGACCTTCACTTGCATGCCATGGTATGAACACCCAGAGAGAGAGAGAGAGAGAGACAGAGACAGACAGAGACAGACACAGAGACTCAGAGACAAGTGACAGAGACAATACAGAAAGGCAGAGAAAGAGAAAGAGACAGATCTAGAGAAAGACTCACACAGAGAAAAAGAGAGAGAAAGATAGAAGAACAGAAAGAGGAATTTTTAAAATCTGAATTTTTAAAAATTGACTATGTGAGTTGATAGTTCATTAACTAGATTTAGTCACTAAACCACGTACATGTACCTCAGACCAGCACGAAATGACAAATAATACTATACACTTTATCCATCAACTGAAATAACAAAGCTTAAAGAAAAAAAATACTCCTCCATGTTATTAACTATATCAAGAATATTTTTCCCTTAATTTACATTAGCTCTAAGCTCAAAGAGTTTATACACAACAGTGGGACATCATAGGAAGTTGAACTGGCATCTGCTTCCAGTCCAGAAGTGCTCAGCTGTAGTTCCTCCTCTCCCTTAGGGAATACACCTAACTTCCGTGGTTAAAAATATACTAACTCACCGTCTACTATAGTATCCAATGCCCTTGGCTGAGAAGACACGAGGGTTTGTGGAACTACAAAGTTCTATACAATGTTATCACATCTCATAAAATCTTGAGCCTAAACATACCGTGATGTGCGAGGTGACGGCAGGTGAGGGGAAGTGACATGTTCAGTGGATCCTTTCAGCCATGCACCGCCGATACATAACATCCTTTACACCTTAAATCCCCCATCTACTGAGCTTCTTGTTCATTCTCTAATACATCAAAACATAGTTCCCTCCTCCGTGGAAGGGGAGAATGTGGTTTTAGGGGCCTCTTAGCTTTTCTTGAAACAACACTTTTCAAAATCCACAGAAAAGATGTCATAATGTCCCTCCTAAGGGCCAGGTACCCTCAAGCTAAGATCTCGACCCTTTCTCCAATGATGCAGAAATATTTTCACAGAAGAAGGCTTCTCATAAAGTAGATGGAAGAATTTAGTGCCGGCTCGGGTTACGGGTAAGGAAATATTAATAAGCAGGCAGCATGAAGGCTGTGTCGTTTCTCTGGGTAACAATTATATCCTTCCAAGACCTGTTTACAAGCCATATGTTTGGTTCATTTTCTTGGCTCCAACATCAAAGGTGATCTGATAACCTAAGAAAATCGTTATTCTATGACACATCTTGGATCTCGGGTCATTTCCTGCTCTTTCATCCTACAATGGTACAACTAAGAAAAGAAACATACACACTAAGTTATAGAGAAATGTCTGCCTCTGGCCTATCAATGTCTCTCCACTCCTCCCAAATGTATTTTGATGTCGCTTCCTCAAGTATTTTTCATAATAACTGAGAAATCCCAAAATAATTCTCTTCACTTTAGCAGCTAAGTGTCCAAAAGCAAGATAGAAATCCCCTAGATTTTGGTGACACGGAGACAGCCCAGAGTAATAGCCCTTGCTTGGGGAGACAACACTGGTGGTATTGGGAACAAATACTTTCTAAAAAAGCAGGCAAGAACTATTTCAAGGAAAAATATAAATAAATATGCAATAACCTACAACCCATGGGGGCCATTTACATATCTATTACATAGATCTTCTCTCTTTTTTTTTTTCATTTATGTAGGATATTGCAAGGGTTGAATGAAATTTTCTGTCTGTTCCACAGTTGATGAACATGTGGGTTGTATCTACCTTCAGCTAATTGGGTCAAATGTTCCAGTGTGGGAGTATCTATGCTTGACACATATAAAAAAAAAAAAAATTTTTGCTGAATTTTTAACTACAGTGAAATGTTCAGGTAGTTGGGTATGGTTGAATTTAATAGAAAAGACTGAATGCTTCACAGGTCAAACTCTGTCTCTGCATGTCTACGGGTCTGTATCCGTGTACGGGTCTGTATCCGTGTACGGGTCTGTATCCGTGTACGGGTCTGTATCCGTGTACGGGTCTGTATCCGTGTACGG
>NC_034609.1:35627495-35634462 GCF_900095145.1 Mus pahari | reverse complement strand
CGTGTACGGGTCTGTATCCGTGTACGGGTCTGTATCCGTGTACGGGTCTGTATCCGTGTACGGGTCTGTATCCGTGTACGGGTCTGTATCCGTGTGTTTCTCTACAGGTACTCATATCTGTGTCTGTTGAAGACAGATACTATGTGCATCTTCCTAGTCTCTTTCTACCACCGTTTTTGAGGAAGAGTCTCTCACTGAACCTGAAAACTGAACCAGTTTTGGCTAGACTGGCAGGTCAGCAAGCCCCTGAGAACTGCCTGTCTCGGCCACGCTAGCTTAGGGTTTACCGAGACACACCACTGTGCCCTGCTTCTCTTCTCGTCCTTCTCTTTCCTCTTCTCCTCCTTTCAGTGTGTGGGTTAGAAATCCAAACTTAGGTCTTCATATTTGTACATTAAGCATTTTTCCTACCGAATCATCTCCCCAGCCCCAAACACTTCTGCAAAGTCATGATACCCATCAGAAGCCAAGTTTACGCCCTTCATCTTAAATATGGGGCATCATCCCAGTCAGTTCCATTTGAAGTTCCCTGGTCACTAACAAAACAGAAATGTTTATGTTACTAGCCATCGAGATGCTTGTCTAACACTCTTATCTGCATGATTGTTGCTGCATCTGTCTTTATGTTGCTTCAAAGAAATTCACATATTCTAAGTGTGAAATTCATCAAAATTGTGTCTGTTACAAATGTGCCCACCCACTCCACGACTTGACTTTCATTATTTTATAGTACCACAGGTGGTGTTGCTTTCCCTCCCAGGATGAAATACCTGACCGAAGCAATGTAAGGAGAGAAGAGTTTATTTGGGCTCATGGTTGACTTAAAAGGTTATAGCCCATGATGGTACTGATATCATTGTGGGAGGAGCGTGAGGCTGGGAGTCACATTGCATCTGCAGTCAGGAGGCAGAGGAAGATAAACCCGGGTACTCAGCTCACTTGTCCTCTTTATTCAGTCCAGCATCTTAGCCCACAAAATGGTACCATCCCCATTCAGAGTCTCCTCTTCTCATTTAAGCCTCTCTGGACATATTGCCACATATAGGCCCAGATGTGTGGTTCCTGGGTGATTCTAACACCCATCAAGTTGACAGCAAAGGTTAACCATCACACTGTCCAAGCATCGTAATTGAATTTAGTGGTTAGCAAAATATCCTTTGTACACTTGGTGGTTGGCGCTTTTGTGTTATCACGAAGAAAATGTTTCTTTGGGATTTAATGTATATATTTATACTTTTAACCTACTATTCAATGAAGAATTTTTAAAGGGATATGGAAATGGAATTGGTTATCAAATTACATGGTTTGGGGTTTTGGTTTTTTGTTTGTTTGTTTGGATTTGTTTGTGTGTGTTATTTTTTAATATTAAAAAAGAAAAGAAAAAAAACATATTTCTCAAGCCTCTAAGTCCTCCTTAGAAGTAGTTCTCTCCGTGGTAACATTTTTAAAAAGATCTTGATCTCTATCTCCCTCCTGTGTGTGTGTGTGAGAGAGAGAGAGAGAGAGAGACAGACAGACAGACAGACAGACAGACAGAGACAGAGACAGAAGACTGAGACAGAGAGAAAATGCATATGTGCATATGAGTATAGAGCCCAGAAAAATCTGAAGGGGGACATCAGATTCCTTGGAGCTAGAGTGCTAGAGTTAGTAGTTGTACGCCACCTCATGAGAATGTTGGGACTTGAACCCTGGTCCTCTGCAAAGGCAATACACACGTTTAGCTGCTGAACTGTCTCTCCAGCCCCACAGCAACATTTTATTGTAAAACTCGATTTCCACTTTCTTTGCTGAAAACGCAAGCTTGCTTATGTCGTCCTGATGTTTACAGTTCTGTCCTTCATGTATTCAGGGAAGTGAGATGGGAAATGAGGGTCATTAGCAGCGTTCCCTATGATTCGCCAAAGATAGATCTGTCCCAGGACACCGTGCGACTGTCAAGTAATACACAAAAGTGAATAATTACCTCCGGTGATTGATAATATTTTTGCAATAACTGACACTCTGCTAAGCACTCAGTTGGTTCCAACTGGTTCCGCTATGTAGCCCTGACAAAGGCGCTCCTGTTCTTGTCTGGCCACACTTCACAAAATCACTGGGCTCTGATAGCCTTTGAGAGATCCTGTCAGACATCTACTTTCTATGATGTCCAAAAAGCCATCATTGTTTTTCCTGTATCTCTAGGTGTAGAAGTTTTCCCACTGTCCCTAAAAAGAACTTAACTTGGTGATAAGTTTTTTCTTAATTATATTTTTCCCCTGGCAGTATTGAGGACTGAACCTAGGGCCTTTTACATGCTAAGCAGGAACACTATGACTGAGCTATAGACACGGCCTTTATATTACACATTGTTAATTTTTTGTTTCATATTTTACAATATAATTTTATTTTAAAAATAAAAGTCCATATTTTATTTAGGTAAATGCAATTGCCTATTTTAACTTATATCCTAAAGGATGTAAATAAATTACCTATGCCTCATATTTAGGAATTGTAATCTATGTACATATATTTCTATTAAAACTCTATGTTAATTAATTTTAAGTCAACATACAAACATATAAAATAATGGGTTTCATGGTGACATTTTCACACATATACCCTTATATTTTTCTTACTTTTTCCCTTTGACTCGCATTCCTTTCTCCTTTCCTGGCCAAAACAAAGCCCTTTCTATCTCCGTGTCATATATATTAATCCACTACCGTTTTGGCTTGAACTATGTCGTTTCAAAGTGGGACTATATGCTGAGACTGGAAAGATGCCTCAGTAGTTAAGAGTACTTGCTACTATTACAGAGGACCTGGGTTGGCTCCCAAAACCCATATGGAGGCTTAGAATTCTTGATAACTTCAGTTCCAGAGAATCCAGTCCCCTCTTCTGGCCTCCTCAGGCACCAAGCACATATGCAGTGCATTTACATACACACAGGCAAACCACTCAGACACATTAAAATAAAAACAAATGAAAAAAAATCATTCTTAATGAGGTAGTAGTGCATGCAGTAAGTAACCAAAAGTAATCTATTAAAATATTTATCATCACACTCAATTCATCAACTTCTAACTCATTGTCACATAGTCATTTCTATCTCTATTTTATATAAGGAGGTCTCCTGCTGTTGGGTAACAGACAGAGATAAAAACCTTCCATCTCATAGTAACACTCAGCAAAATATAGAATGTTGGAAAGAAGGTAAAAAACAGGGTATTCTAAGAGGAAGTGAAACACCTGCCTTGCAGGGAAGCTCCTTAAGCTCAGGAAGTGAACAAGAAAGGCTTCAGGAAGTCCCTGAAACTGAGCAGATTCCCTAAGATACTCCTTCCACATGCATAGATCAGCAGTAAAGATTGTTGAGAGATTCTTAGACAACCCTAATTACAAGGAAGAGACACAGACAAGATGAGCTATCTGCAAGAAGATCAGACCCCTCAGCTGCCTCAGCTGCCTGAAGGAGACACCCTTTAACCTGTTGAGTTGCCTGCGTGCTATGTGATGCTGTCACCCATGCTGGGTGGAATGTAATGATGCAGCTGTCTTTGGGTTGTTTTTGCTTCTGTAAATAACCCCTTATCCATATTAATGTAAGCAACCCCAATAATCACCATTGGGTCACCAAGTTGGACTTGGTGATGTCCTTACTTTGACCTGTCATCAGTTCCCTGTCTGAGGTGAGGAGACATTTGTTCACATCTCCTTGAGAATAGTGTCATATGGCACATGTTTATGAAAGTTCTAAGAAATACAAGCAAAAAATTTCATATCTTTACCTATTCTTGAATTTTAGTTATGTTTTCCCTCAGCCTTTGTAAACTCAGAGTTTTCCTTTATACTAGGTTTAGAAACCTACACTGTGAATGTATGTGAGACCTGTTTCAAAGTTCCCTGTATCAGTACAAGCCTGCTGTCAATCTTCCTGTTTCCACATTTCTCCTCTAGAGCAGTGGTTCTCCGTCTTCCTAATGCTGTGACCCTTCAATACAGTTTCTCATGCTGTGGCAACCCAAGCATAAAATTATTTTTGTCACTACTTCATGATTGTAATTTTGCTATTGTTATGAATTTTAATGTAAATAAATGATATGCAGGATAGTTAATATGGAGCCCTTGTGAAAGAGGTTACTCCCTCAGGTGGAAAACCTCTGCTCTAGAATATGACTCTACAGATTTCTGACTAGAGCCCGGGGACAGCCAAGCAACGTGGTCAATGAACTAACTAATCTTTTCCAGAACCAGAAGCATATTCATCCAGATAATAAGTTGCAGCTGATTCTAAAAATTACTTTTAAATCTTTGACCAACTTCTAAAATTTTTGATGTTCATAAATTCTAGGACATTTTCAACCCCTTTCACTCTCCTTTTTGAGGTATGTGACAGTTGGCTCCGTAAATCATAAAATAATCAGAGAGAAAAAAAAAACCTGTATGACATGAGACCCCAATCAGAAGCTTTAAGAATTGAAGGACAGCTTAGCTTCTCACAGAGGCACCATAAAAGAGTGGTCATCACCCCTCTTTAGAATTCTCCTAATCTCCCACCTGTATCCCACATACATCCTCCACTAGCCCCTTGTTAGATTTTCTTCCTACCTCACAGATGATCTGGCCCATGGAGAGTCTTTCGGTGGTTTACAACGTTTGTAGTTGAGTATGCTACTAAATCCAGTTTAGGGAATTCAGTATTAAGAAACACAAGCTCATCAATGCAAGGTCCAATAGCAACATCAGTTTGTCAAAACTGAAGACAGAGCCAAAGCCACCACCCGCAGCCATATTTTACTTTGTTTCAAGTCTGCTCAGAATTGGAGTAGGAAATAGAGTTCCTGTTTAAGATTCCTTAAGATTGATCAATCTCTCTGTCTCTCTCTTGTATTGAACATGTAAAGACTTCTTTGGTTTCAAGAATTTGAAGAAGAAGAAACAATAAACCTCACCCACACACTGTGGGGGTGGGGGGGGTACATGTGTGGACTCTGTAGCTCTTTGGAAGAACACCAGAAATGCACTATTTACATCCTCACGGGTATACCAGTCACAGAATTGAGGAGAATGAAAACTTTGACATTTTGTTGGAGAAATAAACTGCCTAATATTCCGCATAAAGGGGAAAACAAACCACTGATATTATGATTATCAATTGACCTTCCTACCCACTCAAAGATACAGTTAATTTTATTTTTAGTGTGTGTGGGGGGGGNGGGGGGGGGTGGGCGCGTGCCTGCGTGCGTGGGCATGCGCACGCGCGCGCGTGCGTGTGCGTGTGTGTATGTGTATGTGTACATGCGTGCGTGTGCGTGCGCGCGCATGCGTGCGTGTGTGTGTGTGTGTGTGTGTGTGTGTGTGTGTGTGTGTGTGTGCAAATGCTCACAGAAACAAAAAAGGAGCATCAGAACTCCTAAAACAGGAGTTGCAGGTTCCCAACATGGGTGCCGGGAACCACCATCCAGTCCTCTACAAGAGCATCACGTGATAGTTATCCTCTCTAAGATGGCTTATGGGTCCATTAGCATCTCTCCCTGTCCACGCTACTCCAGCTCTAGCCAACTGCCAATCTATTTTCTAGCTCTACAGATCTGTCTTTTGTAGAGATTTTGTATATAAGATGATACAGTGTGTGATTCTTTCGTGACAGGCTCCTTTAACTTATTATAGTGACTTTTTTTAGGTTTGAGTTGTAACATATGCCCGTACTTTATTTATTTTAAAGCTGAAATTCTCATCTCCTAGATATGCCCAGTTTTACTTATGCCAACTTCAGTGGATGGGTTGTTTCCGTTTTAAAAGGGAACTAGGCGGCAGGTCGTGCATGGACGGCAGGTCGTGCATGGACAGGTATCTTCATTTCTCTTGAACAGCCAGACACGTGGGAGTTAAATTGTTGGGTCGTATGGCAACTTTATTTTAAAGAACTGTAAACCTCTTTTTTTAGCCAGACACGTCCATCATTCTATATTCTCACCAGCAATGTATGCTGGTCCATATTCTTGCCGGCACCTCTTATAACTCATCCTGAGGTATAACCCTTTGGGTTGATGGCTGTGAAGTAGTCTGTCATTTGGCTTTCTCCATGTTTCTCTATCAATGACATTGAGCATTTTTCCCTGGGACCATCAATCCCTAGCACTTTCTTTGCAGAAATGCTTACCTACTTTTATAGTGAATTTTCACAATTGTTTATTTTTAATTATTTATTTATTATTTCAATTTAAAGATATTTATCTATTGAGGACACTCGTTGATTCGGGGTATGACTCTCACCTATTTTTAACATTCAGTTCGTCTTTCTTGATTGTGCCCTTGAAATGCAAAAGCAGCATTTTGAAGAGAATCAACTTCTCTTGCTTATGTTTTTAGTATCATTATTAAGGTTATTGCTTAATCCAAAGTCAGAAAGACTTCTAATTGTTTTGTTCTAAGTATGTTATAGTCTCAACTCCTACATTTAGTTTTAGGACCCATTTTATGATTTGTGTATGCTATTAGGTAAGGATTCAAATCAATTATTTCACAGATGAACATACAACTATCTGACCATTTATTAAACATATTATCCTTTCTCCATTGAGCTTTCTTGACTTCATCAAAATACATCGAGGGGCCAGGAAGATGACTTGGTGGGTAAAGCACTAACTGTGCCAGCCTGAGGACTGGGTTTAGATTCTCAGAACACACATAAAGATATAGGCGCGGACGCCTTCCCACAATCCCAGTGCAAGGGAAAGGGAAGCAGGACCCCCCCCCCCCAAAAAAAAGAAAGTAAACTTGCTAGCCCGACTAGCTAAAATAACCAGCTCTGGGCTCAGCAAGAGGCTCTGCCTCAAAATGGAAAGCAATTGATTAAAACCAAGAGACATTAACCTCAGGCCTCCATACACATGTGTGTGTGTGTGTGTGTGTGTGTGTGTGTGTGTGTGTGTGTGTATATATATATATATATATATGTGTGTGTGTGTGTGTGTGTGTGTGT
>NC_034609.1:35626114-35627290 GCF_900095145.1 Mus pahari | reverse complement strand
TGTGTGTGTGTGTGTGTGTGTGTGTGTGTCCACACTCAGGGGAATGCACATATGTGCATGCACACACACCACATACACATATGCAAAAAATAAAGTCATAAAAGATTTTTTAAAATATTTTAGAAAATTAGACAGGTTTATTTCCAGTCACTTTATTCCCTTCATTGTTCTAGGTGTCTGGGTCAAAATTGTCACTTCTTAGCTTCCAATTAAGCCCACATGGTGCCAGGACCCCTGGTTGCTCACTGGTAAGCTTTCAAGAAGATGTGTGACTTTTCCATCTTTGCTATTTTGTGGCTTTTGGGTTTGGGGTTTTTGTTTTTTTTTTTTTTCAAAGATGGTTTTAGCTTTCCAGGCTCCACTACATTTCCATATGAATTTTAAGATTCTACAAAAGAAATCAGCTGGAAGTTGGGTGGCCATTCATATGTGTGTGTGTGTGTGTGTGTGTGTGTGTGATATATATATATATATATATATATATATATATATATATATATATATATATGATATGGCTGGATCATCGTTTTAATAATAGTAAATCTTCTAAGCAATAAACACGGATAAACTTTATCTGGATTCTCTTTAATTTCTTTTAGCAATATCTTATACATTTTATTTGATTTTTTAATTGGTTGGGGACTTTGAGAGGAGTTGGTGTGTGTGTGTGTGTGTGTGTGTGTGTGTGTGTGTGTGCGTGCGCACATGTCCCTGTGTCCATGCACTAGTGATCAGACCCAGACCCTTACATATGCTAGCCAGGCACTCTAGCATTGACCTAGATCCCCACCCTGGACTTGAAGCATAAATCTTTTACACTTTCTTTTTTTAAATTTATTCTGTAGCATTTACTCTTTTGACATTATAATTGTACTTTATTGTACTAGATTTTTTTCCCAATATACAGAACACAGTATTGCTCCTGTTCAAATGCATAAATACGTGTCTTTCTCAGAGACCTTACGTTCTGTAACTTGGATGATTTTGTACACAACGCTACCTGCTTTATAATTTTATCACTAGTCTTCACAAAAAAATGGAGCACAGACGACATTGCTCCGGCGTTCTTACAGATGATGCCAGAAACACGAGGGAAAAATTCTGACATGCTCAGGAATGGAGAGAAAAAAATTTTTTTTTTTTTTTTTGGTTTTTGGTTTTTGGTTTTTGGTTTTT
>NC_034609.1:35606508-35625394 GCF_900095145.1 Mus pahari | reverse complement strand
ATCCGCCTGCCGCTGCCTCCTGAGTGCTGGGATTAAAGGTGTGCGCCACCACTGCCTGGCAAAAGATTTCTAATTTGTTTGTTTGAAGGTGTTGTTTGTTTTGTTTGGGTTTTTGTTCTGTGTTGTTGCTTTTGCTTTTGCTATCCCTGCCCCCCAAGACAGAGTCTCACTATGTGACTCTGGCTGTCCAGGAACTCATGGTGTAGACCAGGGTTGCTTCAAACTCACAGAACTCCACCTGCCTCTGCCTCCCAAGTGCTGGAATGAAAGGCGTGTGCCTCCATACCCAGCTGTAATTCACTTTTCAAAAGCAAAACTACAGGGTTAAGAATCTGGTTTCATAGGAAAGGGCTTGCTGCACAAATATGAAGTACTGAATTCAGATTCCCGGTCCAAAAAAGCGGGGGGGGGGGGCGCATGAGGCATGATAGTACATGCCTATAATCATAAGATGACAAGACTCCCTGGCAAGCCAATCTAGCCAATCAGTAATGACTAGGTTCAGCAATATCAGTTGCTTCCAAAATTAAGGTAAAGAGCAATAGAGGAAGTCACTAGACACAGATCTCTGGCATGCACATGAGTGTGTATGGGTGTGCATACCTTCATGTGTACACATGTATAAGAGCAAAAACCACTTTTATCGTAAGAAAAAATTTCTTTTAACTCTCTCTAAAAGGTCAACTCTAAAAGACGCCTGAGGTGAGGTGAAATTCGAGAAATTATTAAACATTTACATAGGTCTTACCAACTTCTTAAAATTTTTTCATTATGTGTCAAATGTCAAAATGTTCATTATATGGCGGTGTGCACGTGTGTGCAGGTGCCCCCAGAGGCCAGAAGAGGGAGCCAGATCCCTCCGGAACTGGAGTTAGAGGCCTGCGTGCCTGAGCTCAGCATCTCTCCAGCCCTCCAACTCTTACTCAGTTCAGAATAAGTGGGATTTTGCATATCAGAGGCAGTCGGCAGAACTGTGGGGGTATGCATGGCATAAAAGAAACGCTGACAATTAATGAAAGGTCAGAGAGTAGTATCCAGGATGAGAATTCAATAAAACTTTCATTCTCGTGGATTTTATTTCAGGAATCTAGTTAGCCCCCCGCCCCGCCACCCCCACTCCCCACCCCCAGTTCAAAACTCTACAGTAGGGAGCTGTGCACGGTCGTAGTGCCATCAAATCCAAGCCATATCGAACTGAATTTCAACTGTCCCTTCGAGCAGCTTTAAGCCACAGAATGCTGGGAAAGACGGTATACCTCTGCTCGGAATAACAAACAAATCCTGCCCCCCCCCCCCCGCCCCTGGCTGTATCTACTTCCACCCTGTGCACTGACTTGAGTCCCTGGGAAAAGGGAAGCGGGGCTACATGACAATTTCAAAAATAGCCAGAGATTGGAAAATTAATGCATCAAAGAGCATGTTGTTTGGGCCTTTTGTCTAAAGGGCAAGTGCAGATAAATGGAAATCTGAAACTGCCTGTGCCATATATAGGGATTTGTTTCCTGCACAAAACTCCAAAGAAAACAGGGCATTCAGATGGTAATGAAGAGAGGGCCTGGGTGTAGATAATAGTGTGTTAAACTTGGATAGGCTAATTGTGCGTTTTCATGTGAATCCACCTCCTGCTAAGACTCATTAGGAATGCACATTAAAGATATAGACAAGTGTGCCGCCTTTTAATCAAGTGTCTTATTTCTCACAACTATTAGGATTGTGAGCATTTCTGGCTAAGTGCAATTTTTGGCTGAGAGCTTAATGGTGCAGCCTGGAAATCTGATTCTATTTCAAAGCTGCCGGAATATCACCACACGAGGGTGAATGGGAAGGAAACTGGAGACTGGGGGGGGAGGGGGGGCTAGAATAGGAATTGATCAATTTCTTTCTTTTCTCTTAACTAAATAAGCCAAATTCTCACTTGGAATCCATACAAATCCCTTGGCAGAATATCAGTCTACAGATGGTGCCAGGGAAATGACGGGCATCTCCTTTGGTTACTCTGTAACACCACTTAGAGCATGATCCTCACTCTTCCTAATGCTGCGACCCTTTGATACAGTTCTCGGTATGTGGTGACCCCTACCATAAAATTATTTTCATCGCTACTTCATAACTATAATTTTGCTACAGTTATAAATCATAATGTAAATATCTGTGTTTTCTAATGCAGCCCCTATGAAAGGGCCATTCAACTCTCAAAGGGTCGAGACCCACAGCTTGAAAACCACTAATTTAGAGCGTCATGTGGAGACTCACATTATGAGACACTAAGGGTGAAAGATCTGCTTAATCTCAATGATTTGTCGACTTAGAAATTCTGTTCTTGTTTTGTCTTGGCTCTTGACCAGTCATTTGTTTACTTACTGGTTTGTTTATATATATATATATATATATATATATATATATATATATATATATATATATGGTTTTACTACATAGCATGGCTAGTCTGAAATTCATTATGTAGAAAAGGCTATCCTTATACTGTCAGCCATCTTCCTGCCTCAGCCTCCTTGGTTAAAGGTTAAAGGTGTGCACCCTCATGCCTGGCCTAGAGCTCTCTATGTGAAGTAGTCAACAGACTGGAGCCTGAGGACAGTCTGGTTAACAAAAACATAATTCCAATTCAAGAAGTGAAGCTAATTATGCTTTATCATCGAAACTGTTCCCAAACTTCTCTGAAGTCAAGAAAGAAGTTCCCATTTTAAAACTGAGAAACTGCAGAAGCTCCTTAATGAGATTTTTATCTTGTTAACAAAATTTTAGTGAAAGTGCCTACATAAGAGCTAAACAGATTAGTGGATGAATAATAACCTTCCCACCATTATCCTCAATGGCAGACTCATAATAACTATTGTAACTTTGTAACAAATCACATCTTTTTCCTCTTGGCCTCTATTCACTTATTTATGTTTAATTTGACTTCCAGCTGCAGTGTTCCTCTTCCTCAAATGAGGAAAATTCACACAGGAGAATCTTTTCTTCAGTGAACAAAAGGATGTGGGCAGAGTACATAAAATGTAGCAATTATGCAAGCCAGACCTACCAGGAGGGAAAAGGCTGTTTGTGTTTGGCTTCATTACAATTTTGATAAAAACCATTCTTTAGTAAGAAATGGAATAGAAGAACAAAGCGGTGGGTTTTAATAACTGCTCTATCTAGTCTATGGGATTATAATTTGTAGAAAATACCACCACCACAGAAATTAAGACCCAGTGGTGATGGAGAAAAAGGGAGTAGATTGTGACTGTAGCCTTAGCTCATCTTTTAAAATAGCTGCTTGCTGCCACCAATAATAAGGGCAATCCTCATATTCCCATGTTCAAAATACAACCAACAACAACTCACTGCTCTAAGTATACAAAACCTTGCTAGAAAAGAATTTCTGTCTGATACAGCCTTTGAGAGACTTGCATAGGATTTATGGTTCAGGAAATCTACATGGATTTGTGCAAATGTCTGGTTCCTCACTGGGAAGTTAATGGCTCATCAAAATAACCACAGTAGTGAACATCCAGAAGGAACCCAGTGCACACAGTGTTCCTCTCAAGCGAATGAATGAATGAATGAATGACATGCAATCTTCACCTTCTACCACCATGTTCCTCCCTTCGCTGCCTTTTCTTTAAAAAAAAATTAGATACTTTCTTTATTTACATTTCAAATGTTATCCCCTTTCCTGGTTTTCCTTCTGAAAGCCCCCTATCCCATCCCCCTACCCCTGCTCCCCAACCCACCCACTTCTGCTTCCCTGGGCATTCCCCTCACTGGGGCATTGAGCCTTCCCAGGACCAAGGACCTCTTCTCCTACTGATGTCTAACAAGACCATCCTCTGTTACATATGCAGCTGGAGCCATGAGTTCCTCCATGTGTACTCTTTGGTTGGTGGTTTAGTCCCTGGGAGCTCTGGGGGTACTGGTTGGTTCATATTGTTGTTCCTCCTATGGTGCTTCAAGCTCCTTCAGCTCCTTCAGCTCCTTTGGTCCTTTCTCTAGCTCCTCCATTGGGGAATCTTGTGCTCAGACCAATAGTTGGCTGAGAGTATCCACCTCTGTATTTGTCAGGCACTGGCAGAGCCTCTCAAGAGACAGCTATATCAGGCACATTAGGTATATACTCACTGATAAGTGGATATTAGCCCAGAAGCTCGGAATACCCAAGATACACTTCACAGACCACATGAAGCTCAAGAAGAAGGAAGACCAAAGTGTGGATATTTTGGTACTTCTTAGAAGGGGGAACAAAATACCCATGGGAGGAGATACAAAGTATGGAGCAGAGACTGAAGGAAAGACCATCCAGAGATGGTCCACCTAGGGATCCATCCCTGATACAGTCACCAAACCCAGACACTATTGTGGATGTCAACAAGTGCTTGCTGACAGGAGCCTTTTCTGGTTTTATAACGTCTAAGAAACTTCATTTCCACATCCCTTAAGCTACCAGGGAAGCCTTCCGAAGGCACCCTGTACAAGTGTCACAGCATGAAGGCTGAAGTAGAGTCCGGAGTCTGAAACATCAAGGTTGAAGAAGCCAGATGGCTGAAGACTGGAGACTCTTCTCCATCTGAGAATCCAAGGTGGTGTAAGCAAAGCCAAGCCATGCCATCATAAAACCGGGTGCTGCTAGGTCAAAGCCCTGCAAGGGGCTATCCACCGAGAAGTGAAGTTTCTACTTTACCCTTCAGGCTGTGACGCTGATACAACGGTGTGGTAGGATGGCCTAACTGGTAGCTTAAGGGATGTGCAGTTAACAACGTTTATTCGATGTCATAAAGATAGAAAAAGCCCTGGAGGCAGAAACATGGTAACAGGGGTATATTTTAGGGAGTAGGGTTTCAGGGGCTCATTCTCCGCTCACTAGCCCACCGCCATTTGAGGGAATGCTTTTCCTTTCTGTTATTTTATGTATTATGTGTATTTTATGGTTGATGGTAGGGTACGTGCTACCCTGGCTCATGCAGGAGGAGGGCCAAGGGCAACCTGTAAGAGCCCTGGCATTACCTTCACTAGCAGATTCAGAATGGATAATCATTTACACTTGAACAAAAGATGCTTCTGTTTAATTGGACCTCCAGCTGTACTGACCCTTCTTCTTCAAACAAGGAAAGTTCACCAAGGAGAATCTTTTCTCTGGTGAACAGAAGGATCTAGAGCAGTGGTTCTCAACCTTCCTGGTGCTACCAGCTTTTAATACAGTTCCTCGTGTTGGGGTGACCCCCTCCACCCTAAAATTATGTCATTACTACCTCATGACTGTAATTTTGCTACTGCTATGAATTGTAATATAAATATCTGATAGACAGGATAACTGATATGTGACCCCCCCCCCCAATAAAAAGGGTCATGACCCATAGGTTGAGAACACTGATCTAGATGGTGTAGCCCAAATGTGGCAGTTACACAGTGATGGCCTTCCCCTATATAAGTCCCAAAGACTGGCTCAGGTTCTCAGACTCAGGTGTCAGCTTTCACCCATTTCACCCTACTACCATGCTTGCTTGCTTGCTTACTTGTTATCTTGCTTGCCTGCTTGCTTGCTTGCTTGCTTGCTTGCTTGCTTGCTTGCTTGCTTGCTTGCTTGCAGAAATAGAAGTGTTTGTATTTCTAACCATGTGTCCCTGGTGAAATCCTTTGTCCTAGGGCACAAGATCCTGGAAACGGGTGCCCTCTGAACTCAAATCCATGGCCTGGCATGAAGCCTGTGTTCTTTTCTCTTCTCTTTAGTCTTTGGCAGATACTGACCTATAAAGTCTAAGGATGCTTTCTCTGACACTTGGAGCTCTCTCGCTGTTCCTCTGACTGACACTTCTGATATTAAAGGTGTGCTTTTTTTCCCCATCCCCGTCCTCCTGGCAGCTGCCGGAGCCTTGGCTTGCTTCTCCTATTGTTTTGGTTTGGGTTTGGTTTGCTTCTTCTTTGTTTTTTTTGGTTTTTTGTTTTGTTTTGTTTTGTTTTCCCTCAAACTTTAAATGCAATTGTCCTTAAATGCAACTCCCTTTGGAGTCTGCTTTTTTAAAATTATGTTGTTAATGAGATCTCATATTTCTGGAAGAAACAACACTCCCTTCAACTCGACCCTTTTTTCCTCTTCTTCGCCTTCTTGGGTATAGCCCTCCCTTTCTCAGGTGGGGTCCCCAAAAGAGAATGGAGACAACCCTAGTCCAGTACTGTACCAGGCAAACTCACTCCTCTTCTGTGCATCTAGGTTAAGAATAGCGACATACCAACTTGGCAAGGATCAGGAAACTACCCCATTTGCTTCATATAATGGCGAATTCTCTTGAGGGGGCTCAGAGGAAGAAGGCTAGCTCAGGTCAGTGACATGGAGCTACCTGCTTCGTTCTCCCAGAAAGCCTCTTCGCATCCTTGACTATTAACCAAGTTGGGATCTCTGCAGCTATCTCATTAGAACTCCAATTTCTCGGCATATCTTCTGTCCTTCTCTTTACATAAAATCTTCCCTCCAGTCCCTCAGAGAATCACAAATACTCTTTAAAGATTTTTCTCTTTTTGCTGAGTCAGGAGAAATTTCACCTAGCTGTGGTTCCACTTGATTGCACTTAGCTTGCTATTGTGGATACTTCTGCATGTGTTTTAACTTCTCCTGTGAGTCTCTTGAAGGCTGACTCTCTGTCCACAGAAAAGAGCATTATGTCTCTCACACAGTGGAGGCTAGATGCAGAGGATAAACAGTGATCTTATTGAAGGAAAGGTCCATATAGCGCTGTGTAGTCAGGCGGAGATGGAGGAGGAGATGCGCTTGACATCTGATGCAGGAGGGCATCTTCCTACCTCTGCCTGGCTTACATAACTAATGTGGCAAGCAGTGTCATGGCAAAATTGGGACAAAATGCCAAGGGACTGTTACTTACATTTTCATGGCTGATATGTAGTCTTAATTAAAATATAGGGCTGTAGGAGAGATAGCTGGGCAGTTAAGCATGCTTACTGCTCTTCCAGAGGACCTGAGTTTGGTTCCCAGCAGCTGTACTTGGTGGCTCACAACTACCTATAACTCCTATAACTCCAGCTTCAGGGATCCAACGATCCAATGCCCTCATCAGGCTTCCAGAGGCACCCACATACATGACATTTTCTATGTCATGGATTACATTCCTCACTTACCACTTCTTCTCTGAGTGATTGGCATAATTTCAAAAGGGATAAGACACTTCCTTTCAAGATTAGATTAGAACACTGTCCTTCAAAATACAGAACGTTTCCTCTGACTTTGGTTGAGTCTCGACTTTGGTTGAATATCTGTCCATTTGCTGTGCAATTGATACATTTTTTTTAAATAACTCTTCATTATTATACAGCTAGATAAGACCCATATGTTCTGTCTCCACATACAAATGTACGTAAATACATGTGTAAATATATACCAATGTATACATGTCAGTATAGATTTGAATATATATGTAGATTTTTAATGGTGTGTGTGTGTATACGTGTATGTGTATGCGTATATGTGTGTACATAAGTTTATGTGTACCACATGTGGAAGCTAGAAGAGGCCACTAAATCCCTTAGAACTGGAGTTACAAGTATTCATGTGCCACCATATAGACGCTGGGAACTGAAGGTTCCTCAAGGTCATTTTCTACAAGATCAGTAAATGCTTTTTGACCACTAGGCCACCTTTCCAGCCCCGATTTCCATCTTACAAGTAGAGTAAATGTTCGTGAAGTTCACTGTAACACACTTCTCATGTCTGCAAAACTGCTTGTGGTGCTGTTGTATGATAGACTGCCCTCCTGAAACATGCCCATACCTGATATTTAGTAAGCAATTGCTGCGAAGTGTTCAGTGTCCCCCTGATGGCTATAAAGAAAGGGGAGCATGCATTTTTAGGTACTTAAAGAATCAGAGTGTAAATCAATCACCATAAGCCCATGGTTTTTATACAAAATTTAGCTGTTGACCGGAGGCTGCTCACTAACCACATTTAGAAAGGTATCTATACTAATTTTTAAAGCTTTTTTCTTTACATCGTGTCTCTAGCTGCATATGTAGCAGAAGATGGCCTAGTCAGCCATCGTTGGGAAGAGATGCCCCTTTGTCTTGCAAACTTTATATGCCCCATACAGGGGAACGCCAGGGACAAGAAGTGGGAGTGGTGGGCAGGGGAGCAGGGTGGGGGGAGAGTATAGGGGACATTCGGGATAGCATTTGAAATGTAAATGAAGAAAATACCTAATAAAATAAGTTAAAATAAAAGAATTCATGCATTTATACAATAAAATATAATATTATACACCCTTTTCCCCATAAATCTAAACAAAGTCTTAATTCCATGCATATTCATATATATGATTATATATTCATATTCATAAAATATTCTGTATATGTGTATATGTATACATATATGTGTACATATGTGTATATGTGTGTGTCTGTATATATATATACATATATATATACACATATATATATATGTGTGTGTGTCTCGAAAAAAACAAAAAATATATATATGTGTGTGTGTGTGTGTATAAACTATATGTGTATATATATATATATATGTGTGNGTGTGTGTGTGTGTGTGTGTGTATATAAACTATATACATATACATGTATATATGTGTGTATATAAACTGTACACATATAGTTTCCCTCCCAGCAACTCTCCACTGTACATAGCTCCTTAGTAAAGCCTAGGGCCTGTAAACCATCTATTCTACTCCATCTATACTGGGACCTTGGCTAACAGCTGCCTTGAGTTCATGAGTGACACAGCACAATCGCGTCCAGAAGACAGCGCGGCATCACAGTTCTCTTCCCTGTGCCCTAGCTCCTGCATCCTTCCCTCCTCTTCCTCTGTGATGCTCGCTGAGCCTTGATGGGGGGTTAGTAGAGATGTCTCGGTTAGGAGGGAGAAATCCGTCTCTGTTCCTCGGCACTCTGACCAGTCCTGAACCTCTCTATTGGCTGCTGCCCCCTCAAAAAGAATCCTCAGCCCAAGGCTGAGGGTAGCCAGCGTCTCTAAGTACAAGCACAAATACTAAAATACCACTTTTTAAATGTGTTTGTGATTTTTATAACTGAAAATGGTTTACCTTTGAGACTGAGTGTAATAGAAGTCAATTAACTCAGGAAATTTTTAACTGCGTGTATTAAAGAGGTCACGAAAGTTGATTCCAAGCTGGGGACAGTGGCCTGTCTTCTTTGTTGCCGTGATAAACATCATTACCAAAAGCAACTTGGAAGAGAAGAGGGGGTTATTTCAGTTTACAGGTTATAGTCTAATATTAAAAACAAACAAACAAACAAGACAGGAACTCATAGCAGAACCTTAAAGCCAAAAACACAGAACGCTGCTTGCTTGCTGGCTTGCCCTGTTATCTTATATAGCTCCCTCCCAGCCTAGGGATTGTACCACCCAAAGTTGGCTGGGTCCTTCTACATCAATCAGCAATTAAGAAAACACCCCTCAGGCTAATCTGATCTGGACAATTTATTTAGCTGAGGTTCCATCTCCCCATGTGACTCCAAACCAATGCCTGTAATAGCTGCATTTGCAAGACAGAGGCAAAAAGATCATAAGTTTAAGGCTATTCAGGGCTACATAGTGAGAGAGAGAGAGAGAGAGAGACAGAGAGACAGAGAGAGACAGAGAGAGACAGACGCACAGACAGACACAGAGAGACAGAGACAGAGACAGAGACAGAGAGACAGAGAGCAATTATTCATTCATTCATTTGCTGGTACAGGTTACCCATTAGTGAATTGATTAGCACACCAAAAAATATTTACCTATAAAACTCATAAACTAGAAATTTCCATGTGATGTCTGCCAGTAATTTCTTTTCATTTAGAGATAGGCTAAGGATCAGTAAATAAATATGCAGGTAATGGGTTTCTTAGCATACATGATCATAGCATAACAGTTACTCCTTTTACTGGCTAGTTTTGTGTCAACCTGACACAGCTGGAGTTATCACAGAGAAAGGAGCTTCAGTTGGGGAAGTGCCTCCATGAGATCCAGCTGTAGGGCATTTTCTCAGTTAGNNATCAAGGGGGAGAGGCCCCTTGTGGGTGGGACCATCTCTGGGCTGGTAGTCTTTGATTCTATAAGAGAGCAGGCTGAGCAAGCCAGGGGAGGCAAGCCAGTAAAGAATGGCTTCTGCATCAGCTCCTGCTCCCTGACCTACTTGAGTTCCAGTCCTGACTTCTTTCAGTGATGAACAGCAATGTGGAAATGTAAGCTGAATAAACCCTTTCCTCCCCAACTTGCTTCTTGGTCATGATGTTTGTGCAGGAATAGAAACCCTAACGAAGACACTCCTAAAATATATATTCTTTAAATATTAAAAGTTTTATGAACGAATGGACAAAGAAAACAAAAACAATGTAGAACATTATATCAAAGAAAATATTGAAATAAAAATTATACAAAGTATGTACACACTATCCATACACATACCTGTGCCCACACACATACACACCAGCACATGTGTGTACCTGTACATCCATGAACATGCATACATGCCCACAGGAAATGGAACTAATAATGTGGACCTCAGAATTGCTTTGAATAAAAACATAAAAGGCATGATTTTTGTGCCTTGAACATTTAGTAAGACATCTTGGTAAATTATTATTTTATTACTATCAATCACAACTACTGGTTCCTAACATTGAAGTTAGTGACATGAAATGCTAAGGACAGGGGCCTGCATCACATGAAGGAACACAGAATGCATTCACTTGTACATGTGACTAGTGGAAATTCAACTGTTGTCATTTGAAAGGGACAAAGAACAAGAATTATCGATTCTCCATTCCTCTCAGTGAATACATGTCACAAGGCAACCCACTGATTCTGATTCTTCGGCCAGTCTTTCTGCTGCCAATCCAGGGAATGTCTCAGCTCATTAAGTACGGTTCTGGGGTTAAATATACACATTATACATCCAAAACTGAGCCTAAAGGCTGGCAACACCTGGATGGGGCAGCAGAGGGGCTGGTGTTCTTGTTGGCCATGCTGAGGTTACCCACGTCCATAAACAGACAGTTCGCCCTGAGGAACGGTTTCCCAACTCCATCTCCCAGGCCAACTTTTAAAGCTTCCTTTGAAGAGGACAGACCTCTACTGTATAAACATAAAAGGCAAATGCATTCTCAGTGGGTGGGAGGAGGGAGAGAAGTACCTGAAGGTACCCCTAAATGGAAGGATGATAGAAAAACTCAGGTCCAATCCAGAAGCATAAAACGCAGAAGGTAGTGTGATTGTGGGGAGTCTGACGAAAGCTCACTTGGTTCATTGTTTTAAGAATAAAGAGCAAAGATACATCAAAGGCAAACTTGATCACTACTAACCAGGGCATAGTTCACAATCCTGGGGAGCTGGAGACTGAGAAGTGTAAATGGTATTTCTTTATAGGTTGCAGATATACGTTGGGAATAGAAAGAAGAGATGGCCTTATTGTAGGCAATCCCCCCTCCTTTGGGGGTCGAGGGGCGAATGGGAGTCCTACGTGTACATCTTTGTGCACAGGAAAGACAAGAAAAGCAGAGAGGTGGCCAGTGGTAGCAGGGATCCTTAAGAAGAACGCGAGAACCTGTGGCCAAATGATGCTGCGCTGAACATTTGGGGCTTGCTCGCAGAGTGACAGGCTACTCTATACGGTTCCTGGTGCTGGAAACAAGTATAAACGCCTCTTGGGTGGGGCTCTTGCTGGTCTTGGTTAGGGATCACTGGCTGATTCTTCCAAACATTTAAGATCTATCAGTCTGTCAGAAATTGAAAAGCTAGAAATGGAACAAATACAGAACCTCCCTCTCCAGTCATCTCGTCGAAAAGCGTGCCTCGCTTTCGGTCACAGGCGTGACATCCAGGGCAGTTTTCTAGCCGGCTGGCCATAAGAAGAAATGACTACAGCCCAAACATCAGAAAAGCGTTACTTTGTGGGAATCCATAAAACCTGCCAGCCCTGAGCCTGACCATTCTGTCAAATATCTCTTTTCAAAATATTTACCTGCCTGACAGTCTCTTGGCTGCTGTGGGGTGCGGAGCAGGGACAGGAAGGCATGATTCTGAATCGCTGCTATCGTTTTAATCTGCACTGTGAAGGTGAGGAGCCAGGCACAGACACAGGGATTTTGATAAACATCTATTTGGTCTTTCAGTAAAGGTTTCAGACTTAGAGCCGGAGGCAAACGGTGGCAAAATCCATTGAAGGCAACTGGCTACATCTTCACCAAAAGGGGGCAGGAAAGGAAGTAATCGGTCTCCCTATTGCGACTTCTGTTGTCTTCAGACCCTTAAAATACACAGACCTTTAAAACACACAGGGAGCTCACACTGCCAGAAGCCCTGGTGCTCCCTGGAAAGGGGCAGCAATTATGTCAACACACACTAAAAAAAGGCATTGTCTATCCTCAAGATTGTCCGCTTGCTATTCTCTTTTGGGAGGGGGGGGAAAGGCATCAAATACTAGGCAAGACAGAATTGCTAAGCAGCTGGCTAATCGTGGGCTCTGCAATTATTGTATTTTCATTCTGGCTCTAAAAAAGGAAACACTTAAAATGAATGAAATATGCAACAAGGCCTCTAGCGATGAAATTAAGCCACGGCATTAACTGCCATTTGTATAGAGGTTTCGAGAAAATACTCGCTAGGCCTTTTGTTTGAATGCAACTTCTCTTCCAGCCCCATCTTAATTTCTAGAATATAAAGCAACATCCACTTAGATACCTTGGTTTTTTTTCACTGAGAAAATCCTTGGATTTCTTGAGGCCAGAAAACACATTTTTTTTTAAGAAGGTCAATATTAGCTGTTTCATATTATTTTTTTTTGTTTGCATCTTATAACATTTACCTTGTTACCGTTATCACTGTTTTGTTGAGCAAATTGCATACTATATCATTACTATTTTAAAGAATCAGGCAAGACAGGAAGTAGAACTCTCCCGTCCTTGATAAGGAAGAGTTATCTAAGAACAATTAACCTGCTGAACCCCCTACTGGTGACAAGCCCCACCACTCCATTAAATGCCTCATGGAATGTTTTCAAAGTCCACAAACATCCCATCAGTCATATTTCCATATAAAAACTTGTCAAGGATCAATGAGAAAATGCATAATTTATATCTTGCTAGTATATGGGTCAATCTAATAAGACTAATGTAATTTGAGACATTTTCATTAAACGTTAGCACTCCTGCCCATACATGTTTTATAAATATTAATCTCGAGTCATTAGAGTCTCTAAATACTTAATATCAAAAGCCCACACATTATTGCCTCTTTGTCTTCAGGAGACCATTCAAAGAAATGGTCATAAAGTGAGAAGTGTTATTGGGAAATTTTATCACCTGGGTGTTTTAATCACTTTGAAATGATATTTAGCATCTTGGCCAGGAGAACAGGGCTCTATATTCGTTGGGAAGACTATGACCGAGAGGATTAACAGTGGATTCAAGGGGAAGGCAAGCTGCTACTTAGAAATAGTATTTGATTGCAGGAATTTCTTTCCACCTCTTTCCCTCACCCTATAATGTAAAACTAGAAGGGAGAACAAAACGGGTATAAAACAGCTGCAGTTAAACTAGAGGCACAACCCCTACTCTTAAACAAAAATCAGTTCGTTATTTGCTTCACATTATACACATGTCGTCACAGTGTCTTTCTGAACCTCTCGAGATCTTTTGTAACTCCAAATAAACAAAAAAGCCTACATGTGGAATCAAGGTGTGGAATCGCTCTGCCACTAAAGTGATGGCTCCCGAGAACTGAGAGAATAACATCATGAACACTTTTTGGACACTATCACCTGTCCAACTATCCCTTTGGACTTAGGGTGCAAGCCAATACAACCCAGGAAAGCTACTTATAGGACTCATACCATCTAACACTTTGAACGTACGCTGCTCTGATAACTGTGGAGTTAAATACACTGTGCTGAGCCGTAAGTAGCTCAGATTTGCTTGGGGTCAGGATTGCCATTCTCATGGTTTCAAAATGGGAAGAAACCTTTCCAAAAATGTCCTCTTCTAACAATGTGAAGTAGGGCTACCTTATCCTACCACAGAGACATTTGTTCAACCACGTCCACTGCTGCTCTATGTATAAGAGCCAGAAATGACAAACAACATAGATGTCCCTTAACAGATGAACGGGTAAGGAAAAATGTGGTACACTTATACAATGAAATATTATTTAGTCATCAAAAAACTGAAATTCACAGGTAGATGGATAAAACTAGAAAAAAGATCACACTGTGTGAGGCTCAGAAGACAAATTTGGTAAGTATTTCCCTACGTCTGTGCATATTAGGTAAATCAATGAATGATAAATAAGCTATAATCCATAGAACCAAAGAGGTTAGGTATAGAGTAAGGGACTAGGAGAGTGGGAACAGATAGAGCTCCCTAGAAAGGGGAAATAAAACAGTAATGGATGGATGAGACAGGGGACTGAAATGGGAGGATCTAGCTGGGAAAGGGGAGGGGATGGGAGCAAGGGAGAGAATACAGGAAGAGATGGCTAAAATTAAAAGACTTTTTTTCAATCTGCATTTGTTTTATTTCTTTTTTTCTATTTTTATTAGATACTTTCTTTATTTACATTTCCAATGTTATCCCCTTTCCTGGTTTCCCCTCCAAGAACCCCTTATCCCCTACCCCCTACCCCCTACCCCCTATCCCTGCTCACCAACCCACCCACTCCCACTTCCTGGCCCTGGCATTCCCCTATACTGGGGCATAGAGCCTTCACAGGACCAAGGGCCTCTCCTCCCATTGGTGACTAACAAGGCCATCCTCTGCTACATATGCAGCTAGAGCCATGGGTCCCTCCATGTGTACTCTTTGGTTGACGGTTTAGTCCCTGGGAGCTCTGGGGGTACTAGTTGGTTCATACTGTTGTTCTTCCTTTGGGGCTGCAAACCCCTTCAGCTCCTTGGGTCCTTTCTCTAGTTCCTCCATTGGGCACCTTGTGCTCAGTCCAATGGTTGCCTGAGAGTATCCACCTCTGTATTTGTCAGGGTCTGGCAGAGCCTCTCAGGAGACAGCTATATCAGGCTCCTGTCAGCAAGCACTTGTTGGCATCTGCAATAGTGTCTGGGTTTGATGATTGTATATGGGATGGATCCCCAGATGGGGCAGTCTCTGAATGGCCTTTTGGTCTCTGCTCCACACTTTGTCTCTGTTTCTCCTCAAATAGATATTTTGTTCCCCCTTCTAATTGGTTTTTCTTCTTCTTGAGCTTCATATGGGCTGTGAATTGTATCTTGGGTATTCTGAGCCTCTGGGCTAATATTCACTTTCAGTGAGTGCATACCATGAGTTTTCTTTTGTGATTTAGTTACCTCACTAGGGATGATATTTTCTAGTTCCTTCCATTTGCCTAAGAATTTCATAGATCTGTTGTTATTAATAGCTGACCATTAAAAACCATTGTGTAAATGTACCACATTTTCTGTATCCATTCCTCTGTTGAGGGACATCTGGGTTCTTTCTAGCTTCTGGCTATTATGCGTAAGGCTGCTATGAACATAGTGGAGCATGTGTCCTTGTTACATGTTGGAGCATCTTCTGGGTATATGCCCAGGAGTAGTATAGCTGAGTCCTCAGGTAGTACTATGTCCAATCTTCTGAGGAACCGCCAGACTGATTTCCAGAGTGATTGTACCAGCTTGCAATCCCATCAGCAATGGAGGAGTGTTCCTCTTTCTCCACATCCTTACCAGCATCTGCTGTTACCTGAGTATTTTATTTTAGCCATTCTGACTGGTGTGAGGTGGAATCTCAGGGTTATTTTGATTTACATTTCCCTGATAACTAAGGATATTAAACATTTCTTTAGGTGCTTCTCAGCCATTCGGTATTCCTCAGTTGAGAGTTCTGGGTGCCCTTGCATTTGGAGCATAGATGTCCAGAATTGAGAGTTCTTCTTGGGTAGATTTTAACCTTTGATGAGTATGAAGTGTCCTTCCTTGTTGTTTTTGATGACTTTTGGTTGAAAGTCAATTTTATACGATATTAGAATGGCTACTTCTGCTTGTTTCTTGGGACCATTTGCTTGGAAAATTGTTTTCCAGCCCTTTGCTCTGAGATAGTATTGGTCTTTGACACTGAGATGTGTTTCCTGTATGCAGCAAAATGCTGGGTGCTGTTTATGTATCCAGTCTGTTAGTCTATGTCTTTTTATTGGGGAATTGAGTCCATTGATGTTAAGAGATATCAAGAAATAGTGATTGTTGCTTCCTGTTAATATTGATGTTGTTTTTATGTTTGTGTGGCTATCTTTTATTTGGTTTGTTGAAAGAAGATTACTTTCTTGTTTTTTCTAGGGTGTAGTTTCTCTCCTTGTGTTGGCGTTTTCCATCTATTATCCTTTGAAGGGCTGGATTTGTGGAAAGATATTGTATAAATTTGGTTTTGTCATGTAATAGCTTGGTTTCTCCATCTATGGTAATTGAGAGTTTTGCTGGGTATAGTAGTCTGGGTTGGCATTTGTGTTCTCTTAGGGTCTGTATGACATCTGCCCACCATCTTATGGTTTTACTAGTCTCTGGTGAGAAGTTTGGTATAATTCTGATAGGTCTGCCTTTATATCTTACTTGACCTTTTCCCTTACTGCTTTTAATATTCTTTCTTTGTTTAGTGCATTTGGTGTTTTGATTATTATGTGATGGGAGGAATTTCGTTTCTGGTCCAATCAATTTGGAGTTCCGTAGGCTTCTTGTATGTTCATGGGCATCTCTTTCTTTAGGTTAGAGAAGTTTTCTTCTATAATTTTGTTGAAGATATTTACTGGCCCTTTAAGTTGGGAATCTTTACTCTCTTCTATACCTATTATCCTTAGGTTTGGTCTTCTCATTGTGTCCTGGATTTCCTGGATGTTTTGGGTTAGGAGGTTTTTGCATTTTGCATTTTCTTTGACTGTTGTGTCGATGTTTTCTATGGTATCTTCTGCACCTGAGATTCTTTCTTCTATCTCTTGTATCCTGTTGGTGATATGCTTGCATCTAAGATTCCTGATCTCTTTCCTAGGTTTTCTATCTCAGTGTTGTCTCCCTTTGTGATTTCTTTATTGTTTCTGTTTCTATTTTTAGATCCTGGATGGTTGTGTTTTCCTTTAATTCTTTAAGGGATTTTTATGTTTCCTCTTTAAGATCTTCTACCTGTTTACTTGTTTTCTTTTGTATTTCTTTAAGGGAGTTATTTGTATCTCTCTTAAATTCCTCTATCATCATCATGAGATGTGATTTTTAAATCAGAGTCTTGCTTTTCTGCTGTGTTGGGGTAACCAGGGTTCACTGTGGTGGAAGAACTGGGTTCTGATGATGCCAAGTCTTGGTTTCTGTTACTTATGTTCTTGCACTTGCCTTTTATCATCTGGTTATCTCTAATTTAGCTGTTCTTGCTGGCTCTGACTTTGGCTTGTCCTTCCTACAAGCCTGTGTGTCAGTATTCCTGGGAGACAAGTTCTCTCCGGGAAGAATTTGGATATAGAGAGCTGTGGTACAGGGTCAGCTCTGGAGTGCAGACAGAGACCAAAAGGATCCTGTCCCCAGCTGATCCTTGGTTCCTGTGTCTTGATGGCTCTGTGAGTGTTCCTCTTGGGCCAGGAATTTGAAGAGAAGTTGTGGTCTTACCTGTGCTCGCAGGTGTGTAGGCACTCCTGGGAGACCAGCTCTCTCCTGGTGGTATTTGTGTATGTAGCTCTGTGGCACAGGATCAACTCTGGATGCAGACAGAGACCAGAATACTCATGTCCCAGGCAGTCCTTTGGTTCCTGTGTCCTGAGAGTTCTGGGTGGGTTCCTCTGAGTAGCAGTGGTGTTTCTCCCTGCACTCACAGGCCTGTCCACACTCCTGGGAGGCTTGCTCCCTCCTAGTACTATTTGGGTACAAAGCCCTGTGGCAGAGGACCTGCTACATTAAAAGACATTTAAGGATTAGTATGGCAACCTAATACAGTAGAAGCTTCCTAAAATATATACATATATGAAGGCATGCTATCAAAGGAGAAATGTAAGCACCAACCCACCTCAAGCCCTTTAATCTGCAATGGTACCCTGCCTGCAGATATGTTAGGGCAACAGTGGCACAAAGCCTATAAGAATAACCAACCAACATCCAATTGACTTTCAGCCCACTCTGCAAGATGGAACCCAGGCATGACACTGCTTGGGTGACCAAGAACCCGAGACTAGATCTCCCGGGGACCTAGGGTAAAACCAAATACTAGTGTTCTTTTTTTTTTTTTTTTTAAGTAGCAATAAAGTGACTCTTAATGACATTCTGTTATTCTCATAGACCCATCCCTTGCTAGGCCACCATCAGAGACGCTTCCACCTGCAGTAGATGGGAACAAATGCAGAGACCCACAGTCAGATACTATTCATAGTACAAAAAACTAGAAACATCCCTAAATAGGATGCCTCTATCTAGTTCCTCCCCCCAGGGAGGAGCCTGCAAAAGAGGGATCATAAACAGGTTGACATACAAAGGGGATGGAGGACACACAGACACACACACACACATACACACACACATACAAAGAGGCACTCTAAGTTCACATGACTGACACACATGAACTCACAGAGACCGAGGCAGCAGGCATGGGGCCTGCACAGATCTGCACCAGATGGGGACCTAAAACTGAAAGGAGACCTGGACATGTGCCCCTATCGCTAACCCAAAACTATCTCCAAGTGATAACCACTTGCAAATGAAAATTTAGTTTTCTCCAAGGGAGTCTCAGTGATGGCTGTAACCCCAGCCACAGATGGCCAACAGAAAACAAACTCGATAGAATCTTTGGAGATTCCTAGTCTCATCATGTCATGACAATTTGGGGGGTTTTGTTTGGTCAGTTGGTTGGTTTGGGTGGGGTGGTTTTTTTTTTTTTTTTTTTTTTTTTTTTTTTTTTTTTT
>NC_034609.1:35587708-35606464 GCF_900095145.1 Mus pahari | reverse complement strand
TTTTTTTTTTTTTAACGTATATTGGTGCTCGACCGCATGTATATGTGTATGAAGATCTCGGATCTCCTACAACAGGAGTTACAGACAATTGTGAGCTGCCATGTGGGTGCTGAGAATTGAACCTAGGTTCTCTGGAAGAGCAGCTAGTTCTCTTTAACCACTAAGCTATTTCTCCATCCTCTTAATTTTGTCTTATTTTTTTTATTTTATATTTTTCTCCCTTTTTAGCATACAGGTCTTTTGCATATATACTATGGCTTCTGGTTTAGTGTTTTTATGGGACTCCAGCGTGTGTAAATGAGTGGGTCTCTGCATCGATACCTGATTCTTCTCTTGGCCTCTTTCCTTCTGTTTGTTCATTTCATGCTGTTCCCTTGTGTTAGTCTTTATTTCATCATATTATATTTTATTTTTTTATTATCCTACAGAAAGCTGTTTGTTTCCTAATGAGAGACAGATAGGCGGTGGATTTGGATGGGAGGGAAGGTGAGAAAAACTGGGAGAAGCAGAGGGAGGAGAAACCATAATCAGGATATACTATGTGAGGGAAAAAAATCCATTTTTAACAAAAGGGAAATACCTAAAGTAAGATAGAAGATGATCACCCAAGTCTACTTCGAATGAAACCACAGTGTCAAAAATTAAAAATAATAGGAGTCTAGTCTGGATTCCTTGAGGCTGGAGCATTGACAAATCACTCCCCATCAGATATAGGCCAACAAGCACAAGACTAAGACTTGGAGACAACCAGCAGACTGTGCAGCTGTACATGGCCGGCCGGTCCATCCTCTCTGGGAACCAAGATGGAAGAAAAGAGGCTATCCCACATTGGTGTCTCAGGCAAGGAGTGGGGGAAAAAAATCCCCCTAGGGTAATGGAAGGCATTCCTGATCTCAAATTAGGGGCAAGATTACTGTCGAAGTCCTGGCTTGCACACAAACAATTTGTGTGACCTTGGGCAAGTTGTTCCCTTCCTTTGGGCTTCCTTGATCCCATTTCTAACAGATGCTTGGAGAAAATGAGGACCAATCCATCAGATTTAAGGTTCTTCGAAATTCAACCTAAAAACTCAGATAACAGTTGCACATAACTGTGTGTGTGTGTGTGTGTGTGTTCCCTCCACAGCCAAAACCACAGTGGCCTGGTACCAAACACTGAATGCTGGCCTCCTTCAGGGTTTACTCGCCCTGTATAGTGTGAGGAGCGGGTTTGGCTGAGGGCCCAAGATGGCGCCCGGGACTGCCGCCAAGTCTAACGGCTGACAACTGACTTCCTCATATCCCTCAAGATAGCCACGTCCGTTAAACTGCACTGCACAGATGCACCACGACGAAAGATCAGATGATGTGACGAATGTAGTCCTGAGCCAATGAACTGGGCCTACGTGGAATGGGGTGATGGAGAGTGGACTAGAGGGTATAAAAGGGGATGGCCGAGAGAGGTCGGGGGATCTTTTTACTGCACATAGTTATGTTCCTGAATAAACTGCTTTGAAAGGACATTGGTTTCATTGCTTCTTTTCTGCTGGTCGGAGAAGGTAGCGACAGTATAGTCTGTTCCTTATTAACTTGAGGGGAGTTGATATTTGTATGCATTCCTTCACATCTGCAGCCTGGTTCTCTCTAAATGAAAATAGAAAGGAGAGAGCTATAGACAGATGGGCACCACTCTGCCATCTAGATAAAACTTGTACAGCTGTATCTCCCTTGGATGGCTGGGCTTGGATACTTGTTTCTAGATCTAGATGTAGTGTGAATGTTCATGAAATAAAAACCCATGACATCATCCTAAGAAGCAGTAGAGAGACATAAAGACATGAGAAACCAGACGCCATGTCCACAGGAAGCATTTAGCTGAACTCCGAAAGAGAGATGCGTGTAACTGTTGAGTATTTCCTATTTTGAAAGTTTATGATTGACAACACCTTTAAAGGAAGGATGAAAGTCATTGCTACACATATACATTTACTTCCCCAAATGCTTTTAAGATTAACTGAATACCTAATAAGAAAATTAAAGACTGAAATCTAGTAGAGATATTGCGTACGTTCCAGAAGAAAGCGCATAAGTAGATCAGCTTATCCACTTCCAAGTGGAGAAGCAGATGGATTTCAGAAGGTTTACCCTCAGTGTCAGCAAAACGTCATGTATGAATATATGACTAATGAATATGCAAATGTGATTGTATAGGTGAGTGTGAGTGTGTGTGGATGGTGTGTGCATGTGTGTTAGAAACAGAGACAAAGATAGGCTACATATGATTGGGTATGTAGACACGTAAGTGTGAGCATGTGTGCCAAAGGTCATTCTTAATGTGTTTTTCTACAATATGGAAAGATCATAGTAAAAAAAAAAAAAAATGAAAGCCCTCAGCTTCATAGAACTTTTACCCCACTGGGCACAAATTATACCTGTACACACAATAAGAACGGATCCTCAAAACTTTGACATGGATCAAGAAATAAAGCAAATAAACACTAACCGTGTGGAGGAAGAAACTACTGAAAATTAGATGACAACAGTCTACATTTTGCACACATAAGTATTAACCATGTTATTTTATTTTAGATGGAGATGTAATTCTCAAATAAATCCTATTAGCATTAAGTCCAAAGTCAAAATAACACAAAAAGAAAGTGACTTGAGCCATTTTCGCAAGGATTAAGTGCTTTTAGAAATGACAAAAATCATCACCGAAGTGCTGGGGTGGCAACACTGCGGGTCCGACTTCTCAGTGGTTATTGGGAAACTAGGCAGTTAGGTGCTTATGGTCACACTAAATCTATAATGAGGAGGAGAATGAGACCATTAACACACGCCATATGTTTATGGTCGTTTTGCTATGGTTACTCTGCCATCTCCTAAGGAAGAGGGAAGGTTCAATTTAAGCTGGGAGGAGAAATCAAGTGCATTCAAAGCCAGAGGCAGAAACACAACCAATTCCACCTTCTCCCTTCCACCAGGATTCAGCCTCCTTCTTCCATGTATGAACATCTATTTACTATTTATTATTATTATTATTATTATTATTATTATTATTATTATTAAATCATTTTTACAGTCCAGTCATTACCCCCCTCCCTGTCCAGCCTCCGACAGTTTTTCATCCCATTCCTACCCCCCAACTCCCCGTCTCCAAGAGGACATCCCCACCCCTCCCACTCCATCAGACCTCCCCACTCCCTGGAGCCTCAAGTCTCTCAACAGTTAGGTACAAGGGTTAGGTATGTCTTCTCTCCCTGAGGCCAGACCCAGCAGTCCTCTGCTGTACGTGTGTCGGGACCTCGAACCAGCTGGTGTATGCTGTCTGGTTAGTGGCTCGCTGTCTGAGAGATCTCGGGGGTCCAGGTTAGTTGAGATTGCTGGTCTTCCTATAGGGCTGCCCTCAGATTTTATTGGTTTCTCCTCATTCCTTGGTCGATTGGCACTCGTCCACTCACCTATTCTATATCTGTCTTTTCCTCTACATAGTTTACCTTAACCACTCAAGATAGCCGGATCACACCATCCACATCCACCTGTGTTATTCTAAATGCAGGGACTCCTTTCTGATGCCAGCCCCAAGCCACACCTTTTTCATCCACCTCACACTTAACACATATAAAATACATTCTTTCCCATTTAATTGCTAACCCCCTTCAATATGAGCTCCTAGAAATCCACACAGTTCACACACACACTCACTGACAGACCAAACTTACAAGAGCCAGCTCCAGTTCTTAAACTTAGTGCTATAAAATGTGCTCCTGAGATGTGGCATACAACAAACAGCTTGATTACAACAGAGGCTCGTCGGCATCGCTCCTGTGCTTGACTGCTGCCCTGTACTAAATCAGTTCTGTGACAAACTTCGGTTTATGCTGCACTTAATCCTCAGAATGATATTGGAAGGTCCGCGGTCATATTTGAGATTAGACTTAAAAGAGGAAGTGAGGGAATTACCTTCCCCCATGGTGCTTGGCAGACATGGAATTTCCTAACCAGGATGTATTGACAATGGTTTCTCATTCACTATGGGATCAATGAGTAACGTCATCTTTGCAAGTCAGTAATCCTTTTTACGAATAGGGATATGGGATGTCCTTGTGTGAGGGTGTGGGTTCACATGGATACATGTGCATATGTGGACTATGGGTGTGGGGTATCCCTGTGTCCAGAGAATGAATTCACATGAGCACACATGTATATGTGGACTACGTGTATGGGGTACCCCTAGGTCAGGGTGTAGATTCACCTGGGCATACACATATATGTGGATTCTGGATATGGGGTGCACCTATGTGAGGGTGTGGATTCACAAGGGCACATGTGTGTGTGTGGACTATGGGTGTGGGGTACCCCTGGGTCAGGGTATGAATTCACATGAGCACACATGTGTATGTAGACTATGGACTATGGGGTGCTCCTGTGTGTTGGGTGTGGATTCACATAAACATCCCTGTGTATGTGAACAAACTTGAATGTCTTTCCTCAGGAGTCACCCACCTTTCCACTCTCACTGGCCTAGAATTCACCAATTAGCCTATCCTGGCTAGCCAGCATTTCCAGGTGTCTCTGTCCCCACCACCCCAATGCTGGGATTACAAGCGTGTGCCACTCTACCACCCCAATGCTGGGATTACAAACTTGTGCCACTCTGCCTGACTACTTTTTTTTCTCCATAATATTTTATTGATTATTTGGGAATTTCATATCATGAACCCTAAGCACACTTCCTCCCAGTCCTCCTAGGTTCATACCCCGACTCTTGTGACCTCTCCCTCTACGAAAGAAGTATGAGGAAGAGGAAGAGGGGGAGGAAGAGGAGGGAGAAGAAGAGGAGAGAGAAGAGGAAGAGGAGGAAGAGAAGGAGGAGGAGGAGGAAGAAGAAGAGGAAGAGGAAGAGGAGGAAAACATCCCCACCTGAACCACCGGACCTCAGAAACCATCGGTTGTAGAGAGCTACACTTCAGTATCCTTATCACAATGTTTAAGAGTTCTCTTTGATGGCTTTCTGTCTCAGATGTTGCTTTTTGGGAAGCAGATATGAGAGGAGATAAGTTTTGTAACAGAAGCCCTCTATGTCCCTCTCTCCCATCTGTGATGACAAAAGTGGATTCCTTGCCTTTTAAGTCAACTGGGCAAAGATCATGGACATGGTTTCTGGAGGAGCACCGTCTACGGACATCCACATGGTCTCCATCCTCAGCACATACCACAGACCTCAGCGTGGTCTCCGGTGGCAGTACAGACCATAGTCAGCAACGCCATCATAGGGCAGTCACACAGGCCTAGGACATCAACAAGACTTCAGGCAGTAGCACAGATCATGGACAATCACACAGCCTTAGGTGGTAACGTGGGCCACGGACATTGATACTACAACAAGAAGGCCATGTTGCAGTAGGACCTCAGAACCAGACATGGCCTTCGGGGGCAGCACAGCCCACAAGTATCTGCATTGCTTCAGTGTGGCTGGCTTCTTTGCTGGGTTCTGTAGATTTAACACAGGCCCCTAAGCACTTTCCAGACCAAGCTGTCTCCTAGGTCGAACAGCCTCAGTTTTAACTCTCTCTGTGTATGTTTGCTGTTGTTGTTGTTTCTTTGTGAGTGAATCTTATAACCACCATTAATGAGGTCTAAAGCCATCATGGTAACATGGCATGCCACCGCAGTCTGGTGCAGAAACTTCTATTTGGCACCTTTTTAATATTTTTAATAAATCCATCTCACTTCAATCCAAATCACGTGAAATGAAATTTTCCACAGTCCTCTGCTCCACAAAAAAAAAAAAAAAAGAAAAAAAAAGATGAAAAAATGGTTTTAAAAATCATCAGGACCAGATAGGGAGGTGCACATATTTAATCCCTGTACTCAAGAAACAGAAGCAAACAGACCTCTGAAAGTTCAAGGCTATCATGGTTTGCATAGCTAGTTAGGGCTACATAGCGGGATTCAATCCAGAAAAAAAAAAAAAAAAAGTCAAAATCATCACGTTTGTAGGTATGGAATTAAGCAAATCAAAAGTGTGTTTTCAAGAAAAGGCAATAACTCTCTCCAAGAACCAAAAGCTTTGTTGTGCCTGCCTAGTGTGCCCTGCTCCTGCTCCCTGTAGCAGTCTTGACACCACCCGCCTGGTACCCTGCCCAAATCAGCAGCATGGACGGCCAACGGAGCTCTGTGAAAGGTCACCCTGAGAGAAGTGAGCTTTGCCTGACCCATCTGGAGGATTCACCTCTCAAACCTGCCTTTTAGTTTGGCACAAACAAGAACTTCCCCGAGGAGATAGAGAAAGGAACAGGCACACAGGAACCACTGGGAGCGGTTGTATGACGTCATGGATGACCGAGGTAGAGGGGTGGCAGTCAAGGGAAACAACTGCTTAGAAGTAAAGCATTAAAAGGAAATGCTAAGCCGGGCGGTGGTGGCACACGCCTTTAATCCCAGCACTCGGGAGGCAGAGGCAGGCAGGCGGATTTCTGAATTCAAGGCCAGCCTGGTCTACAAAGTGAGTTCCAGGATGGTCGACAGGTAAGAGCACAGGCTGCTCCTGGAAAGAACCTGTTTCAGCTCTCTACATCCCTCCTGCCTGATCACAACCACCTGTGACTCCAGCTCCGGAGGATCTGATGCCTCTGCCTTCCCTTGGGTACTTGCACTCACAAACACACACATACACACAAATTAAAAATATTAAAGAAAAGCTAGGGAATAGCATGTCCAAACTGTACTGAAAATTCAAACACACTCCTAGACATCAAGAAAGCGATGTGCACATATAGCAGGCTCAGAAATGTCCTAAATTCTCCACTCTTTATAAAGCAGAAGCTCTACATACATGGCGGTGGAGGCTAGGCAATATTACAAACCGCCTCCCCCCAGCCCCACCCCCACCCCCCCGGCTGAGGGTGGGGAATCTTATGACACTTCCTGATAAACAGGAAGTGAGCTCCTACTAGCTCAAGAAATCCTACTTACTATACTTACCACCTCCAAGAAATACTCAATAAGAGTCCTCCTTCTGGTGGAAATGGGAGTTCCAGACAGTAGAGCAAATCCACCCGGAAAGATCAAGAAACCTGATAATTAACTAGCGATGCTTTGAATTCACCTATGAATGTCTGTCACCTGACTTCTACACCCCACAGTTGAGACAGTCACTTTTAAAAGGCTCTTTCATATTCTTTCACAAGTTCATTTACATCAATATTGACGAAGGTGTATGGCATGTCTTTGTTAAGAAAACTAGAAACAAGCCACAGAAATAAATGTAATTTTTTTTTAGTTTTATTTATTTATTATATGTAAGTTCACTGTAGCTGTCTTCAGACACCCTAGAAGAGGGCATCAGATCTTGTTATAGATCGTTGTGAGCCACCATGTGGTTGCTAGGATTTGAACTCTGGACCTTCAGAAGAGCAGTTGGTGTTCTTACTCTCTGAGCCATCTCACCAGCCCATAAATGTAACTTGTATTTCCATTTTGAGGCAGGGTCTCATGTAGGCATTGAACTCCAACTCTTCCTGGCTCTGCCTCCCAAATGTTGGGATTATAGGCTTGTGCGACTGTGCTCAGCAAATGTTCATAGCTTTTGTATATATTGCAAATCAAGGGGTTGGCAAAAATCTTCCATACATTCGCATGTGTCTATATTTAAATGAATACAAGTTTGTGTATATATGTGTTTTTAAGTATCAGATAAAATTGATGAGATGATTTTAAATCGTTGATTTTCTTTCTAATTTCCATCGGATAGCAATCAATGAATTTCCATTTTACAAAAATACACAGCAGTAATGAAACATCTGGCACTTGACAGAGTTCCCTTAGGTGGTTACGTTCACGGACGTAGTCTGAGGGGCTATTTTATCATTGACAATTTAGAGATGAGAAGACAAGTTCTATATTGAGCAATGATAATGCTTAATGTAATACTCCATTTACGCTTTGTATGTCTTTCCCGTCCTTTACAATTATTGCTGAGGATTTGTTCTCTTCTCCTTAGAAGGAAGTCCTTGCCTGTGTCCCTGGTTCAGGACACACACAGCACAGCTGGTGGTCAGATACCCAATCAGCTAAAGATTTAGCTCCATAGACTATGGGATCCTTCTTTCAGACACTCTGGTGGTGGTGGTGATGGAATTATTATTCTGAAATTTTTGTATTCAAGCTGTGGGTGAAGCCAAATAAATTATTTAATGCCACACACCTTTTATCTAGCCCTCAGGGGGGCAGAGGCAGGTTGATCTCGTGAGTTAGAGGCCAATCTAGTCTACATAGCAAATTCTAGGTCAGCCAGGGCGACATAATAAGACCTTGTCTCAAAAATAAAATGACTTAGGTGTCACTGAGAAACAAGACATATTGTGTTGGAGAGGGAAAAAAATGAGAGATAAGACATATAAAGTTAAATGAGAACCTGTGGTGTTAAGTTTACACTGGAGCGATCTGTGCTACCTGATTATATATTTTTCTCTTTCATAATACATTTCCTAGTTCTTATACAGAGAACTGGATAAAAACCATAACCAATGTAGCATCAATCAAGTCTACATATAAGGATAACTTTTAAAAAATATATTCCATAATAGGGAAAATTATTTATATGTGTGGATTTATATTTAGATAAGGGTTTGTATACATAGGGGCGTGTGTGTGTGCATGTGTGTGTGTGTGTGTGTGTGTGTGTATGGGGGGGATGGGGAGGGAGAAGGGCATGCATGCACCACAGCATGTATGTAGAGGTAAGGGAGCAACTTGCAAGGCTCAGTTTTCTCTTTCCATCATGTGGGTACTGTAGATAGAATGTGTGTGTGTGTGTGTGTGTGTGTGTGTGTGTGTGTGTGTGTGTACTATCATAAATTGAAGAGATTCAGGTTGGCAGATGTTACAAAAAGCAAGCTATTTGTAGAGAACTGGTTAATGTTAGAAGCCAGTGAGATGGCTCAGAGGATAAAGCTGTTTGCTGTTCCAACCGGGCAGGGCAGGGAGGACTTGGGTGAGAGGGTACTAGGAGGAGAGGAAGGACTGATATTGGGTCATAAAGTGAATAAATAAATAAATAAATAAATAATAGCAAATCTTTAGATCCCAAAGACCCCAAATGGTTTTATTGCTACGTTTACAAATTCTGAATCCATTGGCTGGAAATGAGTGTGTCATGGCCTGGATTTGTGCAAAACTGTGCTTGGCTGGGTACTGTGTGTAATGCAATGTTTTGTCCCAGTTTATGATTGTTATTAGTGGATATTAATCAAATCAACCACCTGGTTTAACTGTCAAAAAAGAAAAAAGAGGAAATCAACCAAATGTACGTGGACTATTGTTTACTAGAACAATCATGAACTCTATCAACATGTACTAGAAAAAGGTCACAGAAGCCAATGGAAACTGAGTCCTGAGGTCAATAACAGAGACAGACATCAATACATATAATAATTACATTTAATTACTCATTTTTAATTAATCTATAATTTCTGATGAGAAACAGATACAACTCTTACCAGTGAAATCAGCCCCCCTTTCATTTGCCTTTAAAATATTCTCTTAACATTTGGTTAACAATGTTTGTTTGGTTTGTTCAGTAAGAGAACAACATTCTTTTAATGTTTGGTTTGATTCTAATGAGAGAGAGAGGGGGAGAGAGAGAGAGAGAGAGAGAGAGAGAGAGAGAGAGAGAGAGAGAATTTGTACTTTTATTCATTTTGGGATTATCTGAGCCTCTTAGATTTCTAACTCAACATTTTTCATTCATTTTTGAAAATTCTCTACCATTGTTTCCTCAATACGTTTCTTCCTCTCTTGTTCCGCCCCCCTCCCCCTTGAATCCAAATTGCATATATTTTAGTTCATTTGATGTATAATACTAACGCATTTGGATGCTCTGTTATCTTCCCCAGGCTCTCTCTTACTTGCATTTCAGGGTGGAAAATTTATGTCGATCGACGGACGTTCAGATTCACGGATTCGTTCCTCAGCCGTGTCGCACTGCATCCACTGATAAAACTGTCTTCATCCCTGCCTGACGTCATCATCTTCTTTCGTAGGCACCATTTGACGTCTCAACATTTATATTTCTACTAAAATCTCCAGCCTGACCGTATTTGTTGAACATCCTTTTTTCCTCGTCCTTTAACGCTGATCATGTCCGCTTTAAAATAGTTGCTGTAACATCCTGCTCACGTTCGCGTCTGGCTCCGTTGGCTACACCACATCTTTAGGGCGGCTTACTCTCCCTTATTCCTTTTCCGGGTCTGTGATTTGTCACTGAATTGTCAGGCTAAAAGATATTGCGGCAATGCCTGGAAGTATCTCTTTTGCTATCCCTGTGAAGGAACAAGAGAATCTCATGCAAAGTTAAATTATGTTTGGCCGTTGCCTTTAAGGGACCGAAAGATTCCTATCAATCACAGTAAAGGAACCTATATCGGCGGGGGTTTGTAGCTTGATAGTAGAGAGCTTCTGCACGTGGCTGTCAGTTCAATTGCCAGCGCCGGTCAAGGAGGAGCCAAAAAGATGGTTCAGTGGATAAAGAATCTCATTATTGAGCCTGATGATCTGAGCTCAATCCCCTGAACCCATATGGTGGAAGGAGAGTTTCAAGTTGTTATCTGACTGCCACATGAGCACTGTGGCACACGCATGCACGTGCGCACACACACACACACACACACACACACACAAACACACATGCACATTCAATAAATAAATAAATAAATACAAACATTTTAAGGCAGGGGGGCTAGGGGGGGCTCCAATCCAAACCACAATCCCAATATTGAGCATGGAGCATCTTCTTATTTAAAAAAACAAAAAAACAAAACCTTCCTTATAGTTAGAATCTAGTAATAAAATGTGAGACTAGAGAGAAGCACAAGATCATTCCCAAAATACCCTGTAAGCCATTGTGAAAATGTGAACTTCATTTTGCATGCAACAGCTAGAACAGTTTAAAGCAAATTAGTTAATAATTATATTTGGATTTTAGATACTCTGCACCGAAGGGGGTCAAGTTCAAAGACAGCCTGAATGAAGACATGTCTCCAGCTAGCCTTACACCTGACATTCTGATTCCAAAAAACAAAAAGCAGGATCAAATGTCAAGACAGGGCTTTGTGCTCAAATATGTTTTTCTCATTGTCAATGGAAGGAAGAAAAAAGAGAGAGAGAGAGAGAGAGAGAGAGAGAGAGAGAGAGAGAGAGAGAGAGAGAGAGAGAACTGGGTACACTTTTAAGTTACTTAAGAGTCAGAAAATAAAAACCAAAGTTAATATATGATTGAATTCTGGGGCTGGGAGATAAAAGAAACCCAGGTAGATCATGATTTCCAGTTTGCTGTCTTGAAAAGCTTAGTGGATGATATTTGCATAACATAGATGGAGGATTTGTGAGGAAGCCAAGAAGCAGCAAAGGGCACAGTTCCTATTTTAGACACTATTCAGACTCTCTGTGGAACGTCACGCTGAGATGACAAGTGAATTTGGCCCGGAACTCAAGGGCTCAGTGCAAAGACAGTGATTTGGGAATCAGGAACATGTAGATGTTTGTTACACCCCAGAAAATAATCAAATTGCCTAAAAAGAGACCATCAAAGAGAAAGAGGACGAAGTCAGATGACAACTGCATCTTCAGAGAACCAGCCGAGGTGATTAGAGGGCACCTACATTGAAACTACACAGGAAACAGAAGTCTAAACCTGTTGCAACCAGAAACCCACAGTCCAGTGACTGGTGCTACCACTCAAGCTAAAAGATAACAGAATACCGGTCAGTGGGGATCAGTACTAAAGAATTTACTGGTGATGGAGCAAAGAGAGATTTGGGGTTAGAAAGAATGGAAGATAGGTGTCTATGAGGGAGATACCATGGAATAAAGATGTAGAACAGGTGACCTGACAAAATGTAGGGTGCAGAGAGGTGACAGTGTGGAGCCCCAATGCCCACTTCCTCCAGCAAAGTTCTACTTCCTGTGGCTTCCACAACCTTCCAACACAGCACCATCTTGTGGGCACCACATATTCAAAACCAAGACTACTGGGGAACAGTTCACATTCAAAACCTAACAGGGAACTAGAAGAGATGGTATAATCTATGTGGCAGCACTTGTCTTTCATGCCAGCTACTTGGAGGGCTGGGGCATGAGCATCACAAGTTCAAGGCCAGCCCAGTCAACTTAGGAAGACCCTGCCTCAAAGTAAAATTTTTCAAAAGGGTTAAGGATATAACAGCCCTCTTCAGTATATAGCATCTGCCTACCATGCATGAGGTTTAAGCTCCAGTACAAAAGGGAGGGAGGGAGGCAGGCAGAGATACAAAGATAGAGATAGAGAGAGACTGGTTTTGCTATTGCCAAAGGCTAGAAGATTGGTTACCAAGGCTAAACAGTGTGAATAGCCAAGCTATGGAATTAGCCTGGGTGTCTGTTAACAGATGAGTGAATAAAGAAATTGTGATATAGATAGATGATGGATAATAGATAGATAGATAGATAGATAGATAGATAGATAGATAGATAGATAGATAGATAGACACAATGGAGTCTTATTCGCCTATAAAGAATAAAATTTTGTCATTTGCTGAAAGGATACAACTGGAGACCAACATACTAAGCCAAGCTAAAAGTGAAAAAAAAATCATGTTTTCATGTTTTCCTTCATTCACAGATTTGGGGTGTGTGTGTGTGTGTGTGTGTGTGTGTGTGTGTGTGTGTGTGTGTGCTATAAGAAATAGAAATGGTACTACCTGGTGGGAAGAAGGGAAAGGAAACAAAAGGAGAGGGGCTGGTGGGTGAATTGATCAAAGTGCATCATGAGCCTGCACTTGTAGTGAGCAAACAATAGCAGTTGTTAGTAAGAGGGACAAAAGAGACTAAGCAACATGATTCGTGGGCTTAAGGGGTTACGGAGGATGCACTATCGAATCCTTCCTTTGGCATCAGAGGTGGATCATTGCTGATCATCAATGGTGGGGGTGAAGTAGAGTATCTGAGGAGGTGGGGAGGGGCAGCGAACAAAGCAGAAGAGGCCAGCTATACACAGAGCTGACACGCGGCTCTTGGTCTCTGACAAGAATGATGATTATTAACTGGCATACGTCACTTTTTAATGTTTATTTTAAAATCGTGTATATTTGAGGGAGGGTATGTGTGTGTGAGTTCAGGTGCCCTCAGGGTCAGAAGAGGATTTCAGACCCCACCCCCACCCCCGTAAATGACATGATAGGTAGCTGTGAGCTGTCCATTATGAGTCCTGGGAACTGAGCCCAGGTCCTTTGCAAGAGCAGGAAGCTCTCTTAACCACCAAGCCTTCTCTCCAACTTTCTTGAAGTACTAGGACAATCCAGGTATAAATTTGAATAAGAAAAAAAAAGTAAATTGAGACAACAACTGGAAATTTTTTTTTTCCAGGAAAATGAGATGAAGAGCAACTGAATCAGGAAGTCATCCTTGACTCAGAGCTGAAGCTGAACTAAGAAGTAGCTGGGTGTAGGAGGGAAGAAAGGAAAGAGCTAGATCCGTAATAGAAATAAGAACATTCCCAGATGTGTATAACCCCCTGAGATAGATTCAATTATCCGTGAATATGAAATTATACACATTTTGGACACTAACTTCTGGAGCAGCTCCTTGGAGACTCCAACTTTGTTATCAAATCGAGTCTTAAAACATCGCCGCGCCCTTCAAGATGACTGTGGATGTAGCTCAGTGGCAGAGCATTTGTCTAGAGCATAGGAGGCCCTAGGTTCGATCTCTGCTACCTCTAAAAGCAGTCCTCTGGATTATACATCCAAGAATGTTTCCCATAAACTCTCATTAATACCCCTCTGCTGGGAAAAAAAAAAAAACTGAGATATGTATGACGGTTTTATAAAGATGCTAAGCAACCGAATCTCTTTTCCCAAGGCAGAATCAGGATGAGAGACAAAAACAGCTTAAAGCATTATAAAGCTTTCCACAGAATTTAAGACTGAGCTACATGGATGTAGGTGATGTGAAGAGGGAATAACATCTATAGCTTGTCGTCGCTCATTATGCATTATTCTTGGACTATCAAACACTTCAGTTTAGTATTTACTTTTCATTTAATCACCTAAAAATATATGTATTGGTTTATGTGCTTCTCTTGCCTGTTACATCTCTCAAATAATAAATAACACTTTGAATAGTCTCTATCCTGCTGCAAAGGGAAGTGAGGCTTTGTGATAAAAGCAGTGTAGCAATTCAGATAATTCTATCTGTCATAATTCAAGGTTTAAGTTACAGAGTCGGGGGTTCGATGGAACAAAACTTCTCTGTCGATAAGTGCGGAAGAATGAAAATCATGAATACAGTGCAAAATTCAAACACACTTAACTTACCCTGCAATAACAAGTGATGTCATAACCTGTACATCCTGTGTGCGCCTCTATGTATGTGTCTGTGGGCAAGCACTGGAGTGCCAGAGCTCAACCCTGGGCATCTTTCTCGTGGCACTCTCTGCCTTATTTTCTGAAACAGAGTTTCTCACATGAACTGACCCTGAACCTGGAACTCATTGATTGGATAGTCTGACTACCCAGCAGGCCCCAGGGATCCAACTGTCTCTGCCTCTTCAGTGTCAGAACAACAGGAATGCAGCAGCACAACCACACTTAGCTCTTTACATGGGTACTTAGGGTCCAAACTTAGGACCCCATGCGTATGTGGCAAGTGCACTGCCACTGAGTCATTTTCCCAGTCCTGCTTGGTGCTTTTTTACCTAGGCTGGGGTGTCTTTTTATAGTAAGAATTTTTTTTAAGTTATAATTATTTTCTCCCTTCCTTTTCCTCCATCCAGTCCTTCTCATACTCCCCGCCTCTGCTCTCCCTCTCAAATTCCTGGTAGGTAAGTAGGTAGGTAGATAGACAGATAGAGACACACAGATGATAGGTAGGTAGATGGTAGGTAGGTAGATAGGCAGATAGATAGATAGATAGATAGATAGATAGATAGATAGATAGATAGATAGATAGATTGATTGATTATAGATAGATAAATGATAGATTGATAGAAAAACAGATGATAGATAAATAGACAGACAGATAGATAGATAGATAGATAGATAGATAGATAGATAGATAGATTATAGATAAATAAATGATAGATTGATAGATAGAAAATAGATGACAGATAAATAGACAGACAGACAGATAGACAGATGAGTGATCAATATATAGACAGATGATAGATAGATAGATAGATAGAAAAATGATAAATAAATAGATAGACAGACAAATGATAGATAGATAGATAGACAAATGATAGATAGATAGATAGATAGATAGATAGATAGATAGATAGATAGATAGATAGATAGATAGATAGACAAATGATAGAGATAGATAGATAGATAGATAGATAGATAGATAGATAGATAGATAGATAGATAGATAGATAGATGATAGACAGACTGATAGATGATAGATGATAGGTAGGTATGTATGTAGGTAGGTAGATAGATAGATAGATAGATAGATAGATAGATAGATAGATAGATAGATAGAGACATGATAGATTTATTGATAGGTGATAGGTAGAGAGAGAGAGAGAGAGAGACAGACAGACAGACAGACAGACAGATAGATAGATAGATAGATACTAACATTAAATAGATAGATAGATAGATAGATAGATAGATAGATAGATAGATAGATAGATAGATAGATAGATAGATATGTAAATAGAATCTGCTCAAACCACATGTTAATACTGTAATTTCAGTGTTGACATACTGTATGGCTAACCAGTTGGCAGGCTGGTAAGACTGCTTCTCCAACTCTCAGCATTCCCCAATTGCCTATATAGTTCTTTGTCTAGGACCACCCCCCTGCATGTTGGTATATCCACTGGTGCCCAGTCCCAGCAAATACATCCTACAACACAATTTCTGCTACGAGGCTCAGGGATCATTGCTGAGGGAAGGAGAAGAAAGAGTGTAAGAACCAAAGAAACAGAAGGCCTGCTGTTAGACTGTCAGACAGGCTACACCCACGAAGTCTCATCAACACAGATCCCTACACAAGACTCGAACAATCGCTGGCTTTGGAGAAAGCAGAAACGAAAAGTGCACAAATCACTACCAATTGAACCTATTTCCTTGCAATTTTAAAATTAAAAATCGGAGGTGAACTTTTTCCTCTGCTTAATTAAAAAACACTGGGTTCTAGCTTGAAGCATGAAGCGTAAGGAATACACTACGCAGACTGGGGGCATTGTAAGCGTCACCTAAGTAAGGGATGAGTACCTATTGCTCAGGCTCCAGAAAGCAATAAAAGTAAACCACACTTCAGCCACAAAGCATGGACCCTCCTAGACGCGGACTTTCTCTCGCATGTCAGCCTACCCCACAGAGCTGATAAAAGCTTGCTTTGGGGGTGCACAATTCCGGGGGGTGGTTGTATACATGTCAAGGCCTCAGGACCTTGTTCTAGTGTGAGAAGTCTTGATGTCAGGTATAAACTTAGGAACGTGGGTGAGAAATAGAAGCACATACATATACTAAGAAATAACGGTTTTTAGCTAAGACGACTAAGTGTTGGTTGTTTCTATCAGAAGCCATTCAACCCAAAGCCCTGGCCTTTGAATCTAGAGACTTTTTACGTCTATTTCAAAACTATGAGCCAGCAGCACCAGCTCCAAATCACTTCCCAGGAGCCTCCACAGTGAGACGCTGGCTTCCACAGTCGAGAGGTAGTTCACGCATATGCGGTTGTTGTTAAGGTTCCCACGACGAAGTTGAAGATCCTTTAATGCATTTTCATGCCTCATCTAGCCCCCCCCCCCAAAATGAATTTCCTCCCAGCACTAAGAAAGAGATTTCAACCAGTTCAGCAAGACTCTCTCTGTGCCGGCAGCAGGCTGAACATTTGAACTACCCATCATGCTTAGGGAAAGTTGTCTTGAAAGAGGACTGTTCTCAGTTTTGTTTCTATCTGAACCATTAGATGTCACAGGGAAGCCGCATTGTGCCCGGAAAAAGAAACACACACACATGCACACACACACACACACACACACACACACACACACACACTGCCTTTGTTAGGTGACTATTTCCTGGATGTGTCAAGCTAGACACTGCCTTCCAGGACTACATCACATGGCCATAGACAGAACTGGAGCTGGCAAGGTGGCTCAGCAGGTCAAGGTACTTGCAGCACAAATCTGACAACCTGAGTTCAATCACTGAAGCCCTTATAAAGGCAGAAAGAGAAAAGACTCTAGAAAAGGCCCTCTGATCTCCACATTCATCCTATGCACAAACCCATCACATACAAACATCAAATAAACACACACACACCACATACACACACACACACACACACATCATACAAATACACACAATACCACACACACACATACATATCACACACACACACATCTCACACATCCGCACATACATACACGTTGTATACATATGCACGCACATACACGCACATCACATATATACATATACACACATCACACACATGACATAAACACACACGTACAAACACACATATGCATCTCTCATCTACACACACGCACACACACACACACACATATTACACACATACTTTTCTTAATGTAGAAATGAATGTGGTGGCTCGCACCTGTAATCCCACTACTAGGGTTGAGACAGCATGATTGCCAAGTTTGAGGCCATTCTGGGTTCCAGACCTGCCTGGACTGCAGAGTGAGACCCTGTCTCCAAAGAAAGAAATGGTGGGAGAAAATAAAACATGCTGTCAGACCTTGGGACTATAAAGAAAGGTGTCACATGTAAGTTGGAGTACTAACAGTGATAGAGGTAAAGCCCTTGCAAAATAGATGTTGGCAAAACAAATACGGCCATAAAAATGAAATAAGCAAGAAGCTGGCTATCAATAAAACACGATCCTCGGAAGGAATACACACAATATTCCCTTACAAAACATTTACTTTTTTCAGCATATGTACAATGAGTGATTCCGATTGGCAACTTGATTTGAGAAGAACCCAGAAGATTAGTAACACATACCTCTGGGTGCGGTGGAGAAGGGAGAGACATGCCTGAGCATGGCACAGGCAGCACAGAAGGGAGAGACATGCCTGAGTGTGGGGAGTGGGTGTGACCAAGCCCTGTGATCCCTGTTTACCAAGAACCTGAGCCTGCTGATCCTGTGCTGCCCACCTGATGAGTCACTGGCCTCCCTGGCTGAACTCTGATGGGATCCAGAAGGGGGGGCGGGGACTAGGTCAGAGGACTGGTGAAAAACAAAAACAGGATGTGCCCCCGGGGGTAGGGGGGGGAGGGAGGAGAAGGCTGTCTGAGAAAGCAGTTGGAGAAAGCAGTTGGGGAAAAGCTGTTTGGGAGAAAGCTGTTTGAGACTGCTGTGAGAAAATGCTGTCTGAGAATGCTGTTCGGGAAAGCTGTTGGAGAAAGAAGTTTGAGAAACCTGCCTTGGTGTTTGTGTCTTTCCCACCCCCCACCCCCCACCCCCCAACCCGGTCTCTGCTGGTCAGAGTTCAGGGTTTGCAGCACCTGAGCATTACACAGGCAGCACATAAGGGAGAGACATGCCTGAGCATGGGCACAGGCGGTACATCTCATAGAGGTCTCTCTCTCCCTCCCTCCCTCCCTCTCTCCCTCTCTCCCTCCTTCCTCCTCCTTCCCTCCCCCCTCTCTTCTCTTTCTCTCTCTCCCTTCCTTCCTCCCTCCCTCTCTCTCCCTCCTCCTCCTTCCCTCCCCCTCCCTCCTTCTCTCTGTCTTTCCCTCCCTCCCTCCGTCCCTCTCTCTCCTCC
>NC_034609.1:35562619-35587435 GCF_900095145.1 Mus pahari | reverse complement strand
CCTCCTCCTCCTCCTTCCCCCCCCGCTCTGTCCCTCCTTTCCTTTATCAATGTAACAAGTACTTTGCTCTCTCTAAGACCCCATATTTTAAGAGTATATTTATCTTTTTCAAAAGGTGTTCTTTCTATTTGTTTTGTTTTGTTTTGTTTTTTGAGACAGGGCTTCCTGGCTGTCCTGGAACTCACTCTGTAGACCAGGCTGTCCTCAGACTCACAGAGATCTGCCTGCCTCTGCCTCCCGAGTGCTGGGATTAGAGAGCCACCATGCCTGGCTCTTTCTATCTCTTTATCCCTTTATTTTTATTACTGCCTTCATCTCTCAGTATAGGATCCTGCACTTTTCATTAAATTAAATAGCTGTTATATTTCTTTCAGGGAGATTCTTTTAATTGCAATAATTTTTCTCTGAACAAAACAATAACAATGTCACAGAACCTTTCATATAAGCTCATCTTTCGGCATGTTCCTTCCTAGGTAATTCATGATCTCTTAAATGTCTACTTTAATTGGAGTTGTTTTTAAATTACAACTAGCTAAGATTTTACAATAATTATATTGATTTCTATTTTTATTGGCCACAATTAGAAACGTGATCTGCAGTCTCTAAACTGTAATGCATTATGATCTTACGCACTTTTTATAATTACACATGCCTGGGAAGCCAAAACCTATTGCTTGCTCATTGTGCACAGGCTGAAATGTTTTTAAGTACATATTGCTCTGAGCTTATAGTTGCCTAATTTGAATGTAAAGTAGGCTGGGTTTTTATTGAATTTCTTATTAATAGTTTCTTAATAAGTTACATTAAAACCTGCTACTAAGCAGAGCTATTTGGGAAGAAAGAGGGAACAGATAAGAGTGGGACAATGACACTGCGAGGGAAGTGGGGGTGATTGCGACCAAAGCATACTGTAAGTAGTATGAAAAAGTCTTAAGTACCCACTGTTTTCTATAATTAGTGTGTGTTGGCTCAGGGTTGAGAGGTTTTGCTGCTCTTCCAGAGGACCCAAGTTTGACTCCTTGTGTCATACTGTGCAGCTCAAGGGATCTGATCCCCTCTTCTGGCTTCTGAGGGCACCTGCACTCATATATACATACACACATAGAGAGAGACACACACACACATGAGTGTATGTGTGTGAGAGAGAGAGAGAGTATGAGACTGTGTGAGTGTGTGTGAGTGTGTGTAAGTGTATTGTGAGTGTAAGTGTGTGAGTGTATATGTGTGTGAGTGTGTCTGTGTGTGTGTGTGCTAATTAAAACCTTCTCAAAGAACCTACTCCTATCATTTTACTTGATCCAAGTCATTCACATATTTTGGTTTTGTCATATGCTTGGTACATTTGAACCCTACTGGGTTGGGTTTGCTTTGGTTGAGATAAGCTCTCACCTCGTATCCCTGACTGGCCTTGAAAACATGACAGTCCTCCTACCTCAGCCCAACCTCCATATGCTGAGCTTACAGACGTGGGCCTCCACTCCCAACTTAAGTCCTACTGCTTCGAGTAGTCTAATCATTATTCTTATTTGCGCATCTTGCCTCTTAACCCAGAGAGTCTCTGATCTGTTATAGAAATTCATTCTATTTTTTTTATGTACTGTAATAATTAATATCCTTGGTTTTTACTCTTTTAGATCTTACAATTTTTAATTATGTGTGTTATGCATGCATGCACACATGGGTATGTGCTCTTGAGTCCCGTGCCTGGGGAAGCCAGAGGCACTCGGTCCTCTGGAGCTGCTCGGTTCTGCATCGCATGACCTGGGTTCTGGGAGCCAAACTCAGGTCCTCTGCCAGAATCCTGTGTTCTCTTACCTGTGGAGCCATCCATTCAATCCTGGACATTTTATTCTTATATTTTAATCTTGTAATTTAGTTATTAAATTTTAGTAATTTAATTATACTTTAATAATTATTAGCGCCTTTTGTGTCCCTCTAACCTTTTACTCTTTCAGGCAAGTTCAGTTTGTTTTTTTTTATAGTCTTTCCCACTATACTCACACATAGACATTAGATTAGTAACCACACCTGTTAGGATTATTGTTGGTTGCAATACTTATTTAATTTACTTTATTTAATTATACTTTAATAATTATTTATAATTATAATTTAATTATACTTTAATAATTATTAGCGCCTTTTGTGTCCCTCTAACCTTTTACTCTTTCAGGCAAGTTCAGTTTGTTTTTTTTATAGTCTTTCCCACTATACTCACACATAGACATTAGATTAGTAACCACACCTGTTAGGATTATTGTTGGTTGCANNNCNATTCCTAGTAGCTATGACAGAATCTATGTAGAAATCAAGATTAAGCATCTGTGCTGCCACCCAGGACACTCTGCTTGTCCACTGTTGTCCCCAAGAACCTGCTGGAAATAGATGTGTTTACCCCTCCCTGTGGCTATGAGACCAACTCCTCACATCCAACAGAACAGAACTCGAGTGCAGTGGTTCTCAACCTTCCTAAACCTGCTACCCCTTAATATTGTTCTTCATGTGGTGGTGACCCCCCCAACCATTAACTTATTTTTGTTGCTACTTCATAACTTTAATTTTGCTACTTTTATGAACCATAATGTAATTATCTGATGCGGTGGATATCTGATAAATGACCCCTGTGAAAGGGGTTGTGACCCACAGGTTGAGAATCACTACTGTAGACTGTAGTCCCCCTAAAGTTTCACTTTGGGGGGGTTCTTACTGAAATGATTTCAAAACCCTAGACCCCTTTTCTAGATTGGACCTCCACAGAGGATCTCTACAGCCTGTGCTTGCCCTGCGGGCCACTTTGGCTATCTGTGGTCAGCTGTTCCAGGTTGTGTTGAAGCCCAAGGTTCGTGTGGATATGTATGTTCCTACAGCAGCTGGGAGCTGAACTGATGGGGTTTGTAATCTGCCATATGTGTGCTGGAAACTGAACCCTCTGCAAGAGTAGTAAATGTTCTTATTGGCTAAAATACCTCTCTAGCCCCATAATACATATTCTTATTCTATATAACAAATGCCCATGTATGTACAGCCCTTCAATTTGTCAGTGTAGTTTTTGTCTCAGTAAGTCTATTGTAAGTTGAAGTATTGTCAGTCAGCACGTGTAGCGGTATAGACTGTCATTCCAACTCCTTGAAGGTAGAAATAAGAAGACCACAAGCTGACCACCAGCTTGGGTTACAGAGTGAGACGATGTCTCTAAACTCTGCCTTGAATACACCTTGCAACATCACCCCTTATCAATGCAGTCAGCGGTAGTGTCTCTTTTGTTACCATTTCTGAGCACAGCTCACTGCCACTGCCCAGCACAGAGACAGCCTATGGTACAGCACGTTAGATGCCGGGGCAATATTAAATCTTAAAGCACAGCCTCTATAGAATACTTACCACTTTGGCAACATTATGGGGTGGACAACCATAAATCAAACTATTGCAAGTCAGGGACCTTCTGTCTAGATATAGAAAATATCGATACAGATATCAGTGATATAAACAGGCAGAGCTGATAATAAATACAGATACACAACTCTCTCCAAGCCATATGATCCTTGCTCATTTAAATGACCCCATCTTTTCACGATATCTAGATAACCCACATAGGGCATATTGGTGCCCCAACTCTTTAGTAACTGAAACTTGCATTCTCCAAACTAATGTTAGGTTTTTTTTTTTCCTTAGAGAATGGCAGTCCATTCGCTATATGCAGGAATCTTGGAGTTTGTCTTTCTCTTAAATAGCCCATGATATACTGTTCTTATATCATCCACTTTAATTCCAGAGCTGTTCAGGCACTGCGGAGCCTTTTTAAAGTTTTAGATTTAAGCCTTTCTTCCCCTCAGGGAAAGGCCTATGATTTACTTTCTTATTATCTCTCTATCCTCTCTGGTTTTTGCTCCCTTTTCTTTAGTCCTACTGATGGAGGATTTTGTTTATGATTTCCATTTTGTGTGTTTGTGTTTTAAGTTACTTTCTGTTCCGTTTCAAAGCCAGCGACTGGGGCTGGAGAGCCAGTTCCGTGGTTAAGAGTCCTGTTGCTCTCCCTGAGGACTGACGATCCCTTCCCAGCACTCACACCTGCCTGTAATGCCAGTTCTGAGGACTCTTACACCAGTGGGTACCGGCACACATGTGTGCACTCACACACATACACATAAGTAAAAATAAATGCAAACTTATTTTCTCTAAAAGGAAAAATATTAATGAGGTCCTCAATTTTTTTCATTCTTTAGTGAATTATAATCTTCCATATTTTTTTTCCAAAAGTAGTTGTTTTGCTGTTGTTCTGTTCCATCCAACGAAGGAGGTTTTTGCTCTGAGTTAGAGCTATGTTATCTCTTTATTGGTTTGCCTCAAAATTAATCACCTCTTTCAGTGACTCGTGTGGGTAGTCTGGGGCATATTAAACGAGTAATTTGCAACTCCAGCCTTACATTAGAGTCGCATGTGAAGACTATAAGATATACTGATGCCTGAGCCACATCCCCAGCTATTCTAATCTAATTGGCCTGTGAAGCATCCAGACAGAGGTATTTTTAGAAGTTCTAATATTCATCTGATGACTGAGGTCTGCAGTCTCCCAAGAATGACAGCGACCCCTGCATGCTTGTGGCTCTATTTTTTTTCTACCTCACCCACAGGGGCTGTAAGTAACTGTGAGCTGCTGTCATAAAGCAGGCAGCTCCCACCACTGCATTGATGCTAAAGAGGCTGCCAAGGTGCGGCCAGCCTTGTGCTGTGGGAACTAGTAAAATTCCACAGGGTTGGTGAGGGACCGTGGTCTCTCTTCCAGAGAGTGGGAAGAGGAGTCACTAAGTCACACGAGCAGTTGCCATCTGGCTCTGGGCAGATTTAGACAAAGAAGCCCATTCCAAGGTTCAGAACCACTGCCTCAAAGGATGAAGTGGAAACAACCTTATCCTTTTAAAGAAGAAGTCACCCAGGGTCAACATCTGGCCTCCACACACATGTGCACAAATAAATACATGTACATGTCTTGGCACTCACACATACGTACACATTGTGTGTGTGTATACATATGTATATGTACATAGTGTATTTCCCATTATACACCTGCCCTTGGTGGCACTCACTGATGGCTTAAATCATAAACAGACCTCAGCTCTCTTCTAAGTTGTGTTCACAGCAGAGAGGCCTGGACCATCCCACAAGCTACGTCCCAAGCACCTGCTCCCTTGCAGAGCTGAGGAAGTCTTACTACCAGAGACACAGCCTCCAGGCCCCATCTGCATGCACACTCAGAATCTCAGCTGAATAGTGAGTTCAAGGCCAGCCTGGGCTACATGAGACCCCATCTCAAAACAAAGCCTAAAATGCAGCTTTTTTTTTTTTTAATTTTTTAATTGACAATAAAAAAAATAGTCATAGTGTGTAACATGATCTCTTAAAATGTGTAAATAGCTTGTGGAATGGCCGAGCCAAGCTATGTAGCATTTGTGTTGCTGCATACTCTGCTTGGTTGGTGCCGTGAGAGCCCTCAAATCTCCTATGAACAATCATCAATACATCTTTGATTGTAAATGATCTATGAGTCCCTCTGGCCCTAAATCCCCGAATCCTGGGACATCTTTTAATTTCAGAGTAATAAAGCAACTCTTCAGAATGCCCGATTGCAAATCATTTATGATTAGGAATCGATACTGATGCTTTGTTTATTCAGACTCTCCTTAATTATTGCCAGCTCTACTTTTCCTCGTCTATGTTGGCGCTGGCCACACATGCAGAGTAACCGGCCAAGTCACAGCCATGGCTGAACTCAATGGTCATCGTTGCCTGGAATATAAGTGGTCAGTACACATTTGTTGATTTTTTTTTAAATATATTTTTCTTGGAGCTTTGGGGGTAGCTTAGTAGAGAAATTCTTGCCAGGTGGGCATAAGGACTTGGGTTCCGATCTTTAAAACCTAAATAAAAGCCAGGTAGACATGGTGGCTTCCTCTGCTGGGAGATAGGAAGCAGGGATCCACTGGGCAGGCTAGCTAACTGGCATGTTGCAGGTTCAGTCAGGGGCCCGGCCCCAATGAATAAAATAGAGGGTGATCAAGAAAGACATTCAATGTCAACTTCCTCTTCCACACACAGTCACACATACATGCACCAGCAAACACACGTGTACCCCACACACAAACATACACATGCAAAAAATATTTGATTTTTCATTCTTCACCATCTCTTAGTGGGACTGAAGGTTGATCAATACAATTTACAGCCCAAGTTAAAAGAAAAACAAAATTAACTCTTTCCCTACTTGAATCAAACTCCAGTCTCATACCATTTTCTCTCTACCATCTCCTCTTCCTTCTCACTGATGATAATAAAGGACAGTTAACAGTAACTATATGAAGTCATTTTGTTATTTGAGAGTATTCCCCTATACACTTTCTCAGCTCCTTTTCAATATACGTCGTATGCGTATAGTATTTTTATTTAAGAAAAGAATTACACTTTGTACTCCCGTGGCAATTATATTTACAGCCGTCTCCAAATTACCCAGACATTAGAACAGAGCGAATGTCAGATTAAGCCCCAGCGCACACGTGTCACATGAGAACCTGCTCTGTGGAGATTCCGCAGAATGTCAGCGCCGTCGTGGTTGAGTATAATTAGGTAATTCACAAAGCCGACTCTCAGTCTAAAAGCTAATAAAATACTCTAACACGCCCTTGTACTTATGTTCTCCTGAGCTAAGCAATGTGAGGTTTAAAAAAAAATTAAAACAAAGATATGTATTTTGTGCAGGGTTTTAACTGGATTTCTGTCTGTTAACATCTCAGTCAAAATACGGAAGAAAACAGCCAACTTGATTTGTTGACATTTAAAACATCTCTGGCTCTTTGTGATAATTATGGGAAGTGTTAATGGTATTTAAATTTTATTTAGTTATTGGGGTTCTTTAGAGCTTCAGGTCCAGGATCCAAAGTGCTTTATGAGAGTTTGATAAGCCCTATTATTCAGAAAGCAAGAATCAAAAGAATTCATTTAACTGTGCATAGCTCTGCAGTGATGTTTCTGCCTGAAAGAGGTCAGACTTCCCCTAAATGTAATACTAGTTGCCTCCTTAAAGGCCCTGTCTCCAGGTACAGCCACGGTGGGGGATTAGCATCTCAACCTATGAATTTAGCAAGAATATAATCCCAGCCACAAAAGGGCAGAGGAGGGAAGGGTCTGGAAGACAGGGGTACAAACTGGAATCAGAGCTGGTTGGTACCTACTGAGGAGGATGGGTCAAAGAAGATGGCTTCCTCTAGGCCCATCTCAGACCCGATCTCTCGGAGTCATTAATGATCTGAAAACTAAAACTCCTATTTTGAAGAAGGGAAATTCTACTGCAATGTAAAACTCCTGCAAGGAACCAGGTGTCGCCAATCAAGAGCACCCTGGCTCCCTTGTTGCGAGTCTGGATGACTCCTGAGCGCACTGAGGGGGCTTTGAGCACTCTGGAAGACCCTACACACACACATCACATGGGAGAAGTGGCTGAGAGGAACACTCAGGAGCCGAAAGACAGCAAGGAGAAGAGCCGGCCGAACTAACAGCAGACGCACTTAAAGGTCCACAGAAATTTCAATTAGCCATGGCGGGGAAACGCCGAATTGATACAAACCTGACCTAATTGCCGGGATACATTGCTCTCCTAAGACACATGATTGATTGCTTCAACAAGGTCTGGCGATTACAGTGGATGTATTTACATATGACATTTACCCGGGAAAAGAGAAGACTAGGTCACTCACAAAATCTAAAAAAAAAAAAAAAAAAAAACAACAAACCTTAATACCTCAACAAAAAGACGGTTTCCCATAACCCCTAAGCCAGTCTGAAAATGAAGAGTTAGATTCCGTGATAATAGATACAACTCTGACCCCTCTTTAAATGTGCCCTTTCAGTCACGATTTTAACTAGCCTGGCCACTGCCTGCATTGACAGTAATGAGTGTTTTGAGATACAGCACTGCCTAATTCCATATGCCAGTACGTTCTAAGACCAGAAAAAGACCCAACTCAAAGGTGGCTTCTTTGTCCACATGCATTCCATAACCAATTGGTTCTAACCAATTATTGAAAATACAGAACCCTGAAGTACCACAGAAGTCTGACTCAAGTGTCTTCCGTGTATAATGAAGGCAGGGACGGACTGGGCTCCTTCCTGGAAGCTGTGCAGAAGGATCTTTTTCCCTGCTCGCACGGATTATTAATAACATTTGGTTCCTTTGAGCTGAGGCACTGAGCAATCTTATTTCCAGCTCTGTAGGGTACCAGCACTCCTTGGCGGGCCACCTCCTTCCTCCATCTTTAAGGCTGCCATGGCGAGTCTCTCTTATGTTTGAATCTCTCTTCCTTCTTACTTGCTTGGCATCTCTGTGAGCAAGATGGGAAATGGTTCTCCACTGTGTACACAGTGTGTGTGTGTGTGTGTGTGTGTGTGTGTTTACACATATGTGCATGGGCATGTGTGTCTGCAGATGCATATGCATCACATGTATATGTGGAGGCCAGAGGACAACCTTGGGTGTCTTTCCCCAGGAGCCATTCACTGGATATACACAGTCTCTGGGACATAGGTTGAGGATGAAACTGGGCTTGCTGTCTAGCAGCTCCGGAGGGCCTCCTGTCTCCACCTCCCCAGCTCTGGGATAAAAAACATGTACCACTGGGCTGGAGAGATGGCTCAATGGTTAAGAACACTCTTCCGAAGGTCCTGAGTTCAATTCCCAGATGGCTCACAACCATCTGTCATGGGATCTGACGCCCTCTTCTGGTGTGTCTGAAGACAGCTACAGTGTACTCATATACATAAAATAAAAATTTTTAAAAATGCACCACTCATGGCTTTTTAAAAATGGATTCTAGGAACTCAGAATGGGTCCTTGTGGTCTCCCAGCCAACACTTTCACAAACTGAGCTGTCTCCTAAACTAGCTTACCCATCCCAGTGGTATAACTGGCATTCTGTTTCTCAGAGATGAGCCATACCACTCCCACAGCTGACCTGCCAACGACCAATAATGCTTCCTTTTTTCCAGAATTCAGATCCTCCTGGACTATTGCTCTTTATCAGAAAGTCAGAGCTTAAAAAAAAAAAAAATTAAAATAAAACAGTAATAACTCTTGGTGTTGATTACTTCTAGGAAAAGTGCTTCAAAAACATCTTTGATTAAAGCATATATACATATATGCATAAAATATGCATAATAAATATGTACGAGGGGTGTTGAGATGGCTCAGCAGGTAAAGGCACGTGCTGCCAAGAATGATGATCAGAGTTTGGTCCCCAGGACCCATGTGGTAGGAGGGAACTGACTCCTGAAAGTTGTCCTCTGACCTCTCTACTCACACAGTGAAATGTATGTTTACACAAACACACACACACACACACACGCACAAAGAAACACAACGCACATACATACATACACACACAACACACAAACACACATACACACACAGAAGCACAGCACACACACACACACAATCACACATACCCAGAAACATATATATGACATATAATTTAAATTAAACAATTTTTAAGCCTGCTTTAATAAACAGGATGAGTATATGAATATAAAAGAGTAGGAAGAATAAAAGATCCCTCTTTAAAGTTAGAGAAACATTATTTAGTCCATTTAATCATTTGTCTTCTACCATCTGAGCTACAATTCAAATCACAGGCCTCGCTTTGACGTCCACATTAGGGAGGAAAGCTAAAGGGTCTGAATTCTTTGTAGGCACAAAGGCAAATGAACAGGGCCGCTCGGTTAACGGAAATGGGTTTAGCATGTAACCATTTACCGTAGAGCAATCTGCATATGGTGAAGGGCATGGGAAGTGGGTAAGTGCCTCATCTCCAGGATTGCAACCTCATTTCCCTAGTGCTTGAGGCTTGGCCCACATCTGCTCCATATGGAGCTATTTAACCTGACACCTTGGAAACTGTTTTAAAATAAGACGTTCCCATGGCTGACTGTCACCTCCTGTCACCAAGATTGCTGTTCCTCCCCTCCTTGATTTTGTTTTCTCCCCTGATTTCACTTCGCTTATTATGTTTAGGGTCATGTATTTGTCCATGAGTAAATATATCCCCATAGCATCTGTGCCTAGACTAGTATCTGCATCAACAAGGGAACGGATTCCCCACCCCCACCCACCCTCTACTCTTTGACCCTGGACCAGTGCCATGGGTCTGGCAGTCAGGAACATAACTACAGTGACACCCTAGACCCAAAACAGAGCAACAACATTTATTCTGAAGGAATCACTGTTTCCAAAAGGTTTGATTTGCATTCTTTTCTTTCCTTTTTACCTTAAGGGGTGGGGTGTTTATTTGATTTTTTTTTCTATACTTTTGGTGCTTGGTTCAATTTTTCATCCCCTTGGGTGGATTAAGCTTAAGAACTGCAAAGACCCGACCAACAACAGAACAGTTCTGAATGAAGAAGCCCAAAGAAGTGACTCAGGCCATCTCACATCCGAAATCAAGAGATTTGGGAGGTCAAGAAAGGAGGATTACTGTGAGTTCGAGGCCTGCCTGAGTTATAGTGTGTGAGATACTGTCTCAATAATAATAAATTAATAATGATGATGATGATATAATCCAGGGATGGAGAGATGATAAAATGCTTACTATACAGGAGTGGGGACCTGAGTCTGGATCATCAGAACCATGTAAAAAGCCAGACATGGTGGCATAAGCCTAGAATCCCAACACTGGGGAGGCAGAACTGGGACTCGCTGGTCAGCCAGTCTATTCACATCAGTGAGCTCCAGGTTCAGGGAAAGACTCCATCCCCAAAGATAAGCTTGATGTGTGCTTACTTCCAGAGAGGGTAGGTGAGGGGTTACCTGCAGGAACATGAGTGACCCCAAAGCTGTCAATAGGAAAGTATTGACCTAGTGTGGCTGATGACAGACATCACTACACCGTGTAGATGGGTGCCCCTCTCTAATTAACTTCCCTAGCCTAGAGACTCAAGCATCTCCCCAGACTTCACACCATGCAATTAGGTTACAAGATGCAATGAACAAGTGAGATCTCAGGTGAGGATCCAGTGATTACCCCCCTCCCCGCCCACCCCCACCCTTCTGTGAGAGAATCTCAGGGGTCAAGAGGTCAATGCTAATAGACATTTGCATACAGAGACAGCTGATCTGACAAAGATAGTGGCTGTTTTTCTTGAAGGACGGAGTTCTATAACAACTTGTGGTATCGATCTCTGGCCATGTTCTAGAACCAGCACATACATATCACACACACACACACACACACACACACACACACGCGCGCGCGCGCGCACATGCACACACATGCACACACACACATACACACATGCACACACACACACATACACACATGCACACACACGCACATACACACATGCACACACATGTTCTCTCACACATGCACATGCACACACACACAAATCAATAATGAAGAATAAGAATAAAAATAAGAATAAGAATAAGAATAAGAATAAGAATAAGAATAAGAATAAGAAATCAATGTGCTCTTTTCTCAGCCAGACAGAACCACATCCCAGCTGGAACAGCCACTGTGGGAATATAAAATCACCTCCGACAAAAAAATTGAGGTTCACTTGCAATGTTCGACTTCAAATAGAAGCCCCCTAAAAATCAAGTAAAAACCTCCAGACCAACCTCTAAACCTGCGGCAGAGCTCAGGCGCCACCATCTTCCTGTGTAGAGGTGCCAGAGGCTCTGGGCTAAGCAGGTCCTAAACACTTTCAGGCCCCTCCCCTTTCCCTCCACTTATCCACATAAGCCTTCTCTAGTAGAAGGAAACATACCATCTCCTTCCAGCTAGAACATGCTACAATTTTAGAATTTTAACATAAAAAAAAATTTTTTTATTGCACCTACAATTTAGAATATAAATTTTTAAATTGTAATTAAAAAACAAAAAACAAAAAAACATAATAACCATCCCTCCAGTGAGCTAAAACTTGCTTGGAATTGGGAATCGGGTTGAGTGGATCATAACCTCATCCAGGAACAGAACAGGTTGGGTTTTTTTTTTTTCCAGGTGCTGTCCGGAAGTCTATACCACACCTGCATCTCAAGAACAAAGGGCATGAAAGATGAGGAAAGCCCTGTTGCAGCCTATCACTCAGCCCACAGATGAAAGCAAGGCCTGAGAGCTCCTTCCCAGACAGTCTCTGGAATGAATATTTAACTCGCCTCTACCATCCTGTACTGAACACCCAGCCATGAAGCCACGGTGTGCTGCCCAGTACCACGGCAGTGAGGAATCACACAGTGGTCTTCAGGTTAAGATTTGCCTGATCATGACAGTTACAACCAATTATTAAAATACTCCTCGCAGTAAAGTTCACTAAGTATTGCATCGGAGCAGGAAACGCCAGGCTCAAACAAACTTTGTGTTGATAGGATGCCCGACTTTCCTAAGGAAATTGCTCCTGCGTGCTAACATCTCGCGGCAAGGGAAGATAAAATTAACGGCCTCTGAAAAGCTGACATTGAAACAGGACCAAAGCTTTTGTGCTAGATAAAGACATCAATTTGTCCACTCTTCATACGTATGGTAAAGAATCATGATGGAATGTAAAAGGAAATAAAAGTTAATGATTTTAGAATGAAGCTGTGTAATGCAAGTGCCCTGTTGGGGATAAACAGAACGGGAGCCCGTTAGAGGGCTCGGTGAGATGAAGGTCAGTTTCCAGTCCATTCTGCAGAATCAATACGGTGCCTTGGACTTGCAATAGGTCTCATAAGTCATAGATTGACTAGGTCATGTATCAACTTCTACCCTGCATGGCCCTTAATGCCTCTCATCAACAAGGTTCGCTGAGAAAAAAAAAAAAAAAAAAGGATCTGTGATCAGAATCTGCAATTGAAGTGGGACACTGCCCACCCATAGACTCACAGGGAAAGGGCGTGGGCAACCAGCAGAGTGGACGTGTCATCACTTTCGGAAGACCATATGTCAATCCCAGAATTGACTTCCAAAGTCAGGACTGAAACTGGCGTCAGAGTCTGTCTATGAACATCCATATCAATGATGAGGTTTGTCTCGATAAAAATCAACATCACACAACATTAGAAAGACCCAGAGAGTCCTCCCTGGCTGATCTCAAAAGAAACGGAGGGAAGGGACAATAAATACTAAGAAATGTCACCCATGCCTCGTGTACGTACGGTCACAGGTAGTCTTCTAAGATGCCTTCAGCCACATCATCAAAATGTCCTGTCTTCCTGGAGCTGCCTACCCAGGGCAGACAGAGAAGGCAGACGTAAGTTAGCATGCCTAAGGCGACTTGGGGGAGGGCAATGGGTACTGTGAAGGAAGAGAAAGCAGAGAGGATTCAGTAGGGTTGAGTCTGGAAGAAGGGTATACCGTTAGAAAAGGTAGACTTCCTCTTTGAGTAACAGAAGGAGAAAAAAAAAAACCTGCAAAGAGCAGGCAAGTTTGAGGAAAAACATACCAGACCCCTGCCTCTATTGGACAATTGACAGAAAGGACCGGAAAATTTGAACTCCAACTCTGATTGTAAGATAACACATGCATGGCCCTTTGGGGTGTGCATTATATGGGTAAACTATTGTGTCACTTGAGCCCACCAAGAAGATGGCCATGAAAGCGATTCGGCCTCAAATCTATTTCAGACCTGACAGCGGTTTGTCTCAGAGTGTCCTCCAAGGGCCTTTGTCTGGGGATGGGCCGCCCATCCCCCAACTCTGCAAAAACAGGAGAAGGACGTGAGCAAAAACAGCCCCAGAGAAAAAAACATCCTGCCCTTGAGAGCAGCCGGAAGGTGAGCCACTTCCAATCTACTATTTCCATTTCCAAGCTATTATTTATCCTGCAATAGAAGAGTATCCACAGTGGGGCAAAGGCCAGAAGTTCAGCCATGGAAAAAAGCTCATTCACGGAGAAAAAGCTCAGTGGGGAACTCATCCCTCCGCTGGTTTCTGCTGGACGCTGTGTCTGATTTCACAGTGGTACTCATCTGATGTTCTTATTTTACTTGGAAGCATCACCCAAAAGGATGCTGTGCTCTGCCGTCTTCCCCGGGACACTCTACTGTGAGCTCCAGCCAGCTCCCTTCACTTCCCCAGTTGCTTTCTGCTGAATGTTTGTAAGGCCCTGATTGGATGATGTTTTGCAATCCTTCTGTCTGTCTGTCTGTCACTTGGTATTGTTTTTAATTTTATTCTGGCTCGTTATATACTTAAAAACCTCACTTATTCAATGTCAAAAGGCACAACTAACATAGATCATCTCCCAGACCGTACAGAGAACCCTTCGGTGATTCTGCTGCCTTGGATACATCAGAATGCCCTGCGGTGAGCTAGGCTTAATGGCACCTGTGGTTTTCACGGGGAAAAACGGAAACAGTAAAGTTTCTACTGTGAAGAGTAAAAGTTAGGATTTGAATCCAGGTACCCTAGCTTCATGCTCTTAACCACCAATGCACAGTCCCTCCCCCCCCCCACGCCACCCCCGCTCCCCCAACAAGGTCTACAAGCTCTGGTTGCCCACCGGATGCTGGTGGCCAATCTTAGCCCTCCCTGCCTTGATAGTCGACCTGGTATCTCCATGTAAACAGCAGATGAGCCTTATGAAATCAATGCGTTCAGAATTAATTGTAAAGCACCCTTCAGTGCAACCTGCCGTCCTCTTTTTTTTTTTTTTTCCACCTAAGCGCACCTGCACTTCACGCAGGCTTCCAGAACCATCTTTATAAATAGCTCGTAGCTCACCGCTCCCAAACCTTCTCAAGCCCCAAACTGGAGCCTTGATTTCTCTGTCTGTTTCACATCTGCGGTGTTCCCTTTTCCTGTTGCTGTGATAAAATACCCTGACGAAATCAACTCAAGGAAAGGTTTTTAGTCTGACTGGTGGTTCAAGTTTACAGTCCACTACGCCAGGAAAGTCATGGCAGCAGCTGTGGCAGAAGCTGAAGGCAGCTGGTCACAGGCGCACTCCTCACACTCAAGGCTAGGAGAATGACACACGCCAGCACTCACCTGGCTCACTGCCTCCGTTTGGTGCCCAGGAAATGGTCCCACTCACAGTGGGAATCTTCTCTCCTCAACTAACCTAATCAAGCGGATCCCTCACAGCACCGGATCTATTTGCCAAGCTTCTGCAAGACTGCCCAAATCCAGCACTTTCTGTAGCATTCATATCCAAGTGGCTGTTGTGTCCCTGTCAGGACCTGAAATCCTAGCCCGTGTCCCTCCCTTCTCTTTCTGTCAATTCCCCCTGTAGTCAGTCAGAGTGATCTATTTCTTTTCCGACTGTCTTAGTGTTTCATTGCTGGGAAGAGACACTCTGGCCATGGCCACTCCTATAAAGGAAAACATTTCATTGGGACTGGCTTACAGTTTCAGAAGTTTAGTCCGTTAGCATCATGGCGGGAAGGATGGCAGCATGCAGGCAGGCCTGGTGCCGGAGAAGGAGCTGAGAGTTCTACATCCTGATGCAGGGACAGCAGAAGGAGGCTGTGTGTTTCACTGGGCATAGCTTGAGCATACCTTAAAGTCCACTTCCTACAATAAGGCCACACCTCCTAATAGTGCCACACCCTATGGGCCAGCATTCAAGCACATGAGCCTATAGGGACCATACATATTCAGTCCACCACACTAACCATGGCTGGGCTTTTTTTATTACTTACTCCTGATCAATAAAACAATGGGTTTCCCTTGAAGCTATGCATAATTTCTTTTATCTCATGAGAAGTCAGTCTAATTTTGTAGGATCAAGGGTTTTTTTTTCTCTCATATATTACATGTCATCTTCAGTTTCCCCTCCCGCCTCCCCTCCCAGCCCCTACCCCCACCCCACTCACTCTCTCCTAGATGAATTCCTCTTTTTCCCTTCAGAAAATATCCCTTCAGGGATATCAAGCAAAGATGGCAAATCAAGTTTGCAATAAGACTAGGCACCTCTCGTCATATTAAGACTGGACAAGGTAACTCAGCAGGAGAGAAAGGGGTCCCAAAAGCAGGCAAAAGAGTCAGAGACAGCCCCGCCCTCACTGTTAGGAGTCCCACAAGAAGACTGAGCTACACAACCGTAACATATACGCAGAGGTACCAGATCAGACCTGTATAGGCTCCCTGATGACCAGTTCAGTTTCTGTGAGCCCCTGTGAGTGCAAGGCCATTGATTCTGTAGGTTTTCTTGGGGTGACCTTCCAGTTTCTGGCTGTCAGGAGGACAGCTGCTGTGAACACAGCTGAGCAAGTGTCCTTGTGGGATGGTGGAGCATCTTTTGGGTATGTGCTCAGGAATAGTATAGTTGGGTCTTGAGGTAGAGCTATTTCTAATTTTCTGAGAATCCATCATATTGAGTTCCAAACTGGCTGTACAAGTTTGAGCTCCCACCAGCAACGGAGGAGTGTTCACCTTGCTCCACATCCTCACCAGCATAAGCTGTCACTTGTGGTTTTGACCTTAGCTATTATGACAGCTGTAAAATAGAATCTCAGAGTTGTTTTGATTTGCATTTCCCTGGTGGTTAAGGATGTAGAACATTTCTTTAAGTGTTTTTTGGCCATTTGAGATTCCTCCGCTGAGAATTCTGATTAGATTTATACCCCATTTTTAATTGGATTATTTAATTTGTTGATGTCTAGTTTCTTGAGTTTTTTATATCAGACTTATCTTTTTTAAAATGTAAAGCCAATCAACTTATTCTGGAACCAAATCAATAGAATAGCTTTGGTATTAGTCAAGGATCTTCAGGCAAAAAGAACTGGTTGGTTAGAGAAACAAAGGTTTGCTTTAATAAACTGGTTCATACCATTACAGGGGCAGGAATATTCAAAATCTGTAAGACAGACCAAAGGCTGAAGTCTCTGGCATCCATTGCTATAGTCTTGATTCCAAAGATGAAAACAAATACAGAATTTCTGAACAACAGTCTCAAAGCTGAATGCCTTCCTGTCTCAGGGACATCACTCCATTCTCTAACGGCTTTCAACTGAGTGGAGGAGACACACTTACATCAGAGATGAGAATTTGCTTCTCTCCACTCCGATGACTTTGTAAGTCATATCTGAAAACTCATTCACAGCATCTAGACTGCATCTGACTGCATTCAGTATCAGACACTTGCCCAAACTGATGCATCACTAACCCTCAAGGCTTCCCACGACATTGGAATCAAAGCTTGTGGCCAGTGGGCTCCTCTCTCATTTTCTGCTCTGCTTTCCTCTGTTCTCTGGGACGCCTGCAGACAGGCTCTTCTGATCTGGCACCAGAAATAAGACTTGACTTTCCTTGTACCTGAAAGGCCCTGCATCTCCACATGGCTGCTCTCATTTTATTTAGATCTTGGTACCACTGTCCTCTGCTCAGAGAAACCTTGCTTCGTCAGCCTATCCCAAACATATCAGCATCCCAGGTCGTTGTCTCTTTCTCTCTGACTCCCCTCATATGATTCATGCAAAAATGGTATCTTTTGTGAACTGTATGCACACAAACTCTCCCCTCTCCCCCGCTGTCTCTCTCTATATAAAACACACACTCCAGTTTGGGAGATTAGAGCTAGCTTTTCTGGTTTGGATTTTTTTGAGATGGGGGTCTCATGTGCCCAGAGGTTGACCTTGAGCTTGCTATATAGCTGAGGGAAGTCGCTGAACTCTGGATCCTCCTCCCTCCACCTCCCAAATGCTGTGATCGCAGGCGTTCACCACCGCTCTTGCCTCTTTGGCTCTAGTGTTATTGTTTTAGCTCACAAAATCAGATCACGTTATGGGTGCCAAGTGAAAAAAGGCCTTAAGAAGGACCCAACAAAGGCTCTCTCTCTCTCTTTTTAAATCCTCTGGTAGAAAAGAGTCATACAAATCAAAAAAAAAAAAAAAAAAAAAAAAAAAAAAAAAAAAAAAAAAAAAAAAAACAGAGTCACTTTCAAATACCAGTGACATAAATGAAACTCTTAGCTGGTAACTGTAACCTGTAAGGTATAGAACATTGGCTTCATGTTTGTTTTCTGTTTTGGTTCTTTGTTGTGGTATTTTTTTTTATGTGTTTGTTTGTTCTGAGGCTCTCTCTAATCTTTTCTGTTGGTGATTTTTATTTAGCTTGAGACAACAGCGCTGAACGTTCATTGTCTCCTAGGATGTTGTACTCAGGTTAACCCATCCAGGCAACGCTTAACTGCACCCCATTAACCCTTGCAAAAACAACAACAACGAAATAAACAATTCCACAGGACCTTAATCTCCAGGCTGGCTGTATTCCAGATCTACTCGGGTACAACATTCACCCCACCCTTGCTCTGGATAAGGGTGTGTCCTATAGACACTGTAGTCTCCTACAAGAGAGAAGAGGTTTGAAACCAGGGCTAACATTTACAAAGAAGGATGTGGAAATCTGTGAAGACAAAAATTTTTAATCTACGTGGTGACTCACAGTGTTGTTGTCAAAGAAATTGTTCACCATTTGTTTCATAAGAGTAATCTAGAAGCTTCTTAAATGTTCTTCAGTCCCGGATTTCAAGTTAGGTAACCAAGGAGAATAATGACTGCTGTGGGATTCTGCACTGAATCAAAGAAATCTCTCAGTGGATTCCAGGAAGTCTAATGCAGATGTGTAGATCTACAATTGTCTCTTCTGTGTTTGTCTGGGAGGGCAACTGCTGGTTATTCTATATGGTCTATGTCTTTTTTTTTTTTCCCCCTCTTGTAGACAAGAGTTTCTGAGATCTCAACATCTGATGACAATCATGCTTGGCCTTTGCAGAGGCAAAATATCCAATCCAAGATCACCTGGCTCCAAACCTGCAGCATCCCCCAAAGACACCAAGAATTCAACACAGTAACATATCTGGGTAGAGCCCAGACATGTGTGCCCTCCAGTTCACAACCCCTGGCTGTCTGGGACACTTTGTCAGGGGCTCAACTGCCAGTCCGTACTGGAAAAATCCCCAGTAGCCAGGGTGATGTTCTCAGACTACCTCCGAGCTCTACCGTGAGTGAGATACTGCAATTGCTGGACAAAGAGCAGTCCTACTTCCCGGGTATCAACCAGCACAGAGAGATGCTGAGGTTCCCTGTGAATGAGACTTTGAGACTCGGTGCTGACTGCAGAGGCCCTGTAACTCAGAGGAGCACCGCGACTTCCCGTCTTTTACTGTTCTGAAATCATCGAAGACAGTTCGTTCACTCCCGTAGTGAAAAAAAATCACAAAAATAAGTCCATGAAGTGGCCATTTTACTCATAAAGTGAGGATTTCATTAATAAAAGAACTGACGACTGGAGAGAGAATTGTACCCAGAATTGTGACATGCACCTGTCACGGGCTAATATCTCTCCAAGCTTTGTGCTGCTTGGTCTGGCCATGACAGTTCAGGGCTTCAACACGGTCCCATCCCACTCTGGTGAGCTAAACTCAATCAAAACCTTGTTTATCTCTCAGACATCACGTCACCTTAGTCATTTCTCCTCATTAGATACCATGATATTCTATTTAAATAAACTTCCCTCTGCACTTAAACCATTAAATCACTCCCACCATTAAATTATTCCCTTTGGGGATCAAATCCTCTCTGTGCCCCCCAGCAGACCCCCCACTTCAGATGCAGTCCAGTGTTGTGCTGGCTTTTACTTCCTTTGGCTTTGTGTGTGTGTGTGTGTGGTGTTGTTTTAGTTTTTGAACAGCAGGTACCAAAATAATAAGACAGTATGAAATTTACAGAAACAATGTGTTTATACATTTGGCTACCTTATCTAGAGACGTGATGTCCTTCCACTGAAAATCAGTTGTCTTGGTCTCTGCTGCAAATGCACAGTTAATCAATATCAATCTCATTTTGCACGTGGGCATAAGGCTCTAAAATTATTTTAGTTAGATACACACTTTTTATAGAAATGCATTTTGCTTCATCTATGTCTTAGGCAGGATTACCACTGCTGTGAAGAAATACCACAATCAAGAGCAACTTGGGGAGGAAAGAGTTTGTTTGGCTTACATATCCCAAGTCACAGTTCACTGAGTCAACTCCGTAGAACTCCTGCCAAGGCAGGAGCTCCAACTGGGCAGCAATTTTGGAGCAGGAGCTGATGCAGAGACCATGGACAAGTGCCACTTACTGGCTTGCTCCTTATGGATGCTTTCTTATCAAACCCAGGACCACCGGCCTCCCCCTCCCCCATCAATCACTAATTAAGACGATGCCTCACAGGCCTCCCTACAACCCAGTCCTATGGAGGCATTTTCTCAATTAAGGTTTCCTCTTCTCAGATGACTCTAGCTCGTGTCAAGTTGGCATAAAATCGGTGTGGAAACTGAGAATCTTATCTGTTTAATACCATAGAGTGTTTATTAAAAATAAAAATTAAAAGAAATAAAAACCTAGTCACAACATTAAGAATATTTTCATCCAACCGCCTGGTATGTAATCTTAGCACTCAGAAACAGGAAGATTAGTGACTTCAATGCCAGCTTGGGCCACGCATCGAGATCTGGAGAGATGGCTCAGTGGTTAAGAACACTGGACGCTCTTCCAGAGGACCCAGGTTCAATTCCCAGCACCCACATGGTATTTCACAACCATCTGGAACTCTAATTTCTGACACATTCTTCTGCCTCCAGGGGCACCAGGTGCACACATGGTACACAAACAGGCAGAACAACCATACACATAAGAAGTAATTTACTTTTTGAAAGATCTAGTCTCAAAAAAAAGAAAGAATCATTTGATGTGAGCACATTAAAGCACTTGAGTCGTAGGAAGTCCGAGTAGATACTCACTATGAAGTGTAATTCCTCTCTGAACAAATGAAAAGCACCTCAAACTTAGCACCCTTCCCCGTGATAGTTGCTTTGTGGTTGTTTTATGAGAACCCTCTCTCAGATTTATTCTATTTTAATTAAAGTTAGAAAAGCAGAGGAGGGTGCTGTTTAAAGTCATGTGTCTGACCTGGAGAAACCTCTCATTTGATCATATTGAAAAATGTGTTTGAACTTCTCCTGAATTTGAGGTATTGGCCATTACCTGCCACCCATCCAGGGTCAATGGTAGGAACATTGATAAAGTATAATTGGCTTTCTGAGCCCATGGCTCCTGTGTGGTGGATTCGATCAACCATGGACGGCAAAAATACCTTGAAAATCTACAATGACCATGTCTGTAATGAACATGCACAGACTCTTATTGCCATTATTCACTAAACAATGCAGTATAACATCTATGCCTTGACATTGATTTCTGTGCTATGTGTAGTCTAGAAGTGATTTAATGTATAAAGGAGGGTATGCGATGGCTATACACAAACACTGGGCAGTTTAACTCTGGAGTATGCAGAACTAAGCCCCAGCAGACATTCTACACAGATGACAGTTGTGTTGTACCATGTCTGACGTTTCTCAATCTCTTTCCCTGTGGCAACATCACCCCACTCCAGAAGAGAATGGGTTTGTATTGTGCCCATTTCTCAAAACCCCCAAAGACCACCAAGGAGCTGATTCCATTACAAACACACAAGGGTCTTTATTCAAGCTCAAGCTTGAGCTATACCACCATCACCAACACAACGGTCCAGGAAGGTGAAGCCCCAAGCCTTGGGCTGGGCAAGATTTTATAGGGAACAGAAACAAGTAATGGGGCTTCCAGCCTGGCAAGCATCTAACTGGATGACTATTATGTAATATATTGCCCATGAAGGTGATAGGTGGGTGCTCTAGAGCAAAACCACAAATGGTCGTGAAGCTATCTTAAAAGTGCATCTGGGACTTCCAGGTTCATTTTGATTGGCTGTTGCTAGGGAGTAACTCTGGGGTTAGGGCCAAGTGCAGGCTTTGGGGTTGCTCCTGGAACTCAGATTCGAGCTAGGTCAGGTTCTCACAGCCTGAGGCTCAGAAAACGGAGTTTAACATTAAGATGGAGTCATTCTGGCCCCTCATGTGTATGTTTCAATGAAAAGGCAATAAAAAATTAATAATAATCATGGCCTGAGTTCAAAAGTCAAACAGCGTCCTTACAATGAGTGGATTTATTTTAAAGTTACTTCCCATTGTGTGTGGGTATGTGCATGTATGTGTGTGCATGTATGTGTATATATGTATGTATGTGCATGTATGTGTGTGGGCACGTGTGTATGTGTGTATGTATGGTGTGTGTTATATGTCAGGGCACAGGTATGTGTACATACATGCATATACCTCAAGAGGACAACCTCAGGCACTGTCCACCTTTTTGGTTTTTGAGACAGGGTCTCTCACTGGCCTGGAATTAACCAAGTTGGCTAAGCTGGCTCTGGAGATCCGCCTGTCTCTGCCTCCCTACACTGGGATTACACGCACACGCCACCACACCCAGCTCTGTGTGTGTGTGTGTGTGTGTGTGTGTGTGTGTGTGTGTGTGTGTTTAAAATGTGAACCGTAGAAACACAGCTCAGGTCCTCATCTTCGCAAAGCAAAGAGTTTACCAACTGAGCGCTCTCCCCAGCTTCTTCAAGCTTATTTCTGCTGGGGCTAGAAAGATGTCTCCTGCAGCTAAAGAGCACACGGTGTGTACTCATCCAGAGGTCCCAAGGTCGGTTCCTAGTCCTACCATCTTACAACCATGAGCAACTCCAGCTCTAAGGGATCCCGCTTCCTCTTCTGGCCTCTGACGGCGCACACATATATTCATACAGTTATAAATAAAGAAATGGGTGTAGCAGGAATGGCAGGGCTGCCTCTATGTAAACACTTGCGTCTCCTGCAGGAGGACCTGTTTGAGGACTGCCTGTGACACCAGCATTCCTGCAGGAGGACCTGATTGAGGACTGCCTGAGGGAGCAAGGATTGCTGGTGCAGACAATGCCAGCCAATCAGGAACTGCTGTTTAGAAGAGATGCTTTCTTGGGGCCAATAGGGGTGTGGGTGGAGAGGATAAAAGGAGCTTTCAGCAGTGCTCAGATGAGCTTGCTGCAACATTCTCACCTGCTCCTGGATTCTGTGTTGTTGACTCTGTGCCCACTTGTCTCCAACCCCCAAGAGCAGGGAGGGTCAGGCAGAAAGCTGTCCAGGGCACAGGCAACAAATGGGGAATGGAGAGATGGCTCAGCTGTTAAGAGTACTGACTGCTCTTCCAGAGATGCCCTCTTCTGAAGACAGCAACAGTGTACTCAAATAAATTGAATAAATAGTAATAATAAGGGGCTGGAGAAGTGGCTTAGAGGTAAAGAACAGTTGCTACTCTTGCAGAGGATCCAGGTTCAATTCCTAGCACCAACATGGTAGCTCACAACTGTCTGCAACTCCGGTTCCAAGAGACCCAGTGACCTCTTCAGATCTTTGCAGTTTCCAAGTACACACAAGTGCACATATGTACATGCAGACAAAACATTCATCCACATTAGTTTTTTAATTAATCTTTTAAAAAGTAATACTCTCTCCCTCCATCTCCAAAATAAAATAAAATAACAATAAACTAAGTCTTTTTTTTTTAACTAATTTCCGTGGTACCACATACCATTAATCCCAGCCTTGGGAAGGCAGAGACAGTGAGTTAGCAGTTAGCCTGGTCTATGTAGAGAAATACCATCTCAAAAAAGTAAAAAGATGATAAGCTTATTTCTGCATCGTGAGCTTCTCATTAGCCATTATAACCTCTAAAAGATTCTTCGGGTGAATTTGGCCTCGGGCAGCACCCACAGTAAACTGTGAAAACGGCAGAACAGTATATACACCAAATTCAGTATGTTCATTCTCCGGCATGAGTCACATGCACCTTAGAGAACATGAAAGGCAACGTGGGAAAAACATTCCTCATCCTTGGTGAGTTTATTATGGATTGGGAAACCGAGAAATCACTATGTCAAAATATGACCCCCTGTAGCCTAACCGTAGGGCCTGAGACATCCTCCTGTTCCTCTGGAGTCAGACTTTCTGCCCAATTGCTAAGAACGCCCGCAGAATCTCTAAGGCAGTGGTTCTCAACCTCCCTAACGCTGCGATCCTTTAATACAGTTTCTCATGTCGTGGTGACCCCCAACCATAAAACCATTTTCATTACTGCTTCAAAACTGTAATTTTGCTGCTGATATGAATCCTAATGTAAATATCTGTTTTTTCCGATGGGCTTAGGAGAGGAGTCACTACCCAAAGGTTGAGAACTGTTGTTCTAAGCCCATTAGAGTCTGGACAATCTCAAGCCCACTTCCCTTAAAGTGCTGATATTTAGAATCACCTGAAGGTGTTTTGTTTTGTTTTGTTTTGTTTTGTTTTGTTTTTTCAAGTCTGTGAGCCTGATGTGGAGCCTGGGCAATCCATGTTTTTTCCAAACAGACTAAGAGCTGAAACCTGCATCTCTTCTCCTGCGCCCCTCTGTCTCCCTCTTGTTCCTCCTCCTCGTGTTCTCTGCTACCTCCTCCTACTCTCTTTCTCTCCTTCAAATAAATAGATTAAGTGTGGTTAAAATGCCACGTGCGGGAAGATTCTGGGTGTGGTAAGCAGAGACACGCTGCATCTGCATAGTCTTACATTCTTCACTTATCTATTAGGCATTATCTGAACAGCTCGGCAGAAAAAAAAGGGCGGGGGAGGGGGCACGGTGTTGGGGGTGGAGAGATGGCTCACAGTTAAGTGAGCCTCCTGCTCCTCCAGAGTTCAGGTCCCAGCACTCACACAGCAACTCACAACTTCCTGTAACGACAGCTCCGGGGATGGACTGCCCTCTTCTGGCCTCCAAGAGCAGTTGCATATACATGCTATGCATGCATACAAATACGCACATAGAAACAAAACAACACATTTCTTTTTTTCTTTTTTTTGTTTTTTTGGTTTTTTTTGTTGTTGTTGTTGTTTTTTGGTTTTTTCGAGACAGGGTTTCTCTGTA
>NC_034609.1:35558993-35562244 GCF_900095145.1 Mus pahari | reverse complement strand
TCTCTCTCTCTCTCTCTCTCCTTCAATTTCTGCATAATTCCTCCATCAGTTGCTTGGTTTTAAGGAACATTTCTTCAACCACGTTTTAGACATGTGTCTGACCTTACGCCTGGATTTTCGGGCTTCAAGACTTGACTTTACAAGCAGGGCAGCGCCTGGAGTTTGCTTTTTTGCCTCACTCGGTCTCTGCCAAAAGGCACCACATGCAGGCTACCGCTTGAGGAAACGCGCTTCTGTCATGTACTGCCTCCCTCCCTTGCTTATTTTGGGCTCTGTCATCTCTCTCTCTCTCACATCATCAAGTCTAATTGCTAATTATCCTTCCCTCAAACTTCTTAGGATTAATTTAAAACAAAGTTGATATCTCATTCGCTTTGACTTGGCGCACTTTATTTTGTATAGCAAATATTTATCCCATTGGTAAGTATTACATGCAATATAAATCAAATTGTCATTACAAACTGGGAGAAGGCACCAGCCTATTGTCTTAACAAGATCGCCTCAGATTATTTGTTCTTCTGTCTTCTGTGAAAGGCTGTTATTCATCTCTCTCAAGCTCATCAACAGTGTGGATTTTTGACACATTCTTAAATACACTAGATTTTTTTTTTGTACACATTATTACTTTTCATTTTAACGTGAAGATATCTTGCTTTCAATCTAGAAATAATCTTAATCAATTCCACCAATTAAAAGGTCATTTCGCCAAATCGCTTTGTTTTGCACCCTCTAATTTATTTCAATTTTTTCATCTGTTATTTAGAAGTAATTTAATGCAAGCACAAGGAAATGTAAGCTATTTTTAACCCAATTATTTGGTGATCAATAGCACCAGCAGGGTAGACAGACATAGCATCAGACTTGCCCACATTAATAAGGGAGATGATCTATTGAATGATAACATACAGAAGTCAACAAGTGAAATATGTATTAAACATTTGACAAAAATAGGAAAAACAAGAAAAAAATCAAAATAAAAGCAAAAGAATAAGGGTGTTACCCATTGAGTTTCTGCTAGTGAGCATGTCCATATAAATATTCATGTCTAAGGCAAAGCGGTGCTAACCCTCCACTCTCCCAGTCAGGCACTGCCCACTCCTACCTACCCTGTCGCCAATAAGCATTCTCTTGACTCCTAAAATTACATATTGTCTCACCTGTTGCTGATTCTGCTCAATGTGTGGTTTTACCTGGTGAGGTGATTCGTCTTCAGTCAATTTGACTGGATTTAGAATCACTTAGGATACGGGTGAGACAGACACACCTCAGGCTGTATCTATAAGGATAGTTCCAGAGAGAATTAATTGACAGGGAAAGACACACTCTCAAGGCAGACAGTCCTCACACACAATATGAAAAGGAGAGAAAAAGAAAGCTAGCCGAGTACCAATGGTCCTGGCTTTTTCTCAGTTTCTTGCCTGTAGAAAAGTCCAAACAGCTTTTGTCCACCCTATACTCCCACAACCATAGCATGCTGACGAAGCACACAGAGACAAGCAACCGTGGGCAGAACCCTCAGAGCCCTTCCCACCTGTTTCCACCAGGAATGCTGGCCATGGCAATCAAACAGTAACTAATGCACCTTGTATATGTTGTTTTGTTTTGTTTCATTTTGTGATCAAATCCAGTACCTTGAGCTTACTAGGTAAATGATCTACCACTGGACCATATCCCCAGCCCCTTCACCTGGCTTCTTTTACTCAATATTATTTTGGTACATCAATTCCTGTTGTTGACAACAAAAGTTTGTTCTCATTGTTTTAGGATATTCCATCTCATGACTATATTTTTTTTCTTTAATTTTTAACATTTCCTTGTGCATGTATGTGTATGACATGTGCATATGTGTACATGTGTATGTGCCACAGCACACAGATGAAAGTCAGACTCTAAGTTATAGGAGTCAGTTCTCACCTTCCATCATGAGTCCCCCCTGGACTAACCTAACCTCAAAGTCAGGTTATCAAGCAAGAATCTTTACTGGCTGAACCATCTTACCAGCTAGCAGTCATTATAATAGGCATTTCTTTGGGGAAATATTAAAATTCCCACCACTATGAGCATTCGGTTGGCTATATACCTCAACTGTCAAACTTTTCAGCTATTGAATGGGCATATACCACCCAATAGTCTCCAAAATGGCTGTGCGTTAGTCCCCACCCATGTGTGTTAGTCACTTTTTAGTTACTGTGATAAAGCACCATGACCAAGACAACCTAGAGAAGAAGTTTGTCCGGGCTTATGGTTGTAGAGTGTCAAAGCCCATGATGGCAAAGCAAAGGCATAGACAGAAGCAAAAGCAAGAATCTAAGGGCAATCATGAAGCTGAGAGCATGAGCTGAGAATGGTGGGGTCTTTGCCATCTCAGAGTGCACTCCTAGCGGCACACTTCCTCCAGCGAGGCCACACCCCCTAAACCTCCACAAAGGGTGCCCCTAACTGAGGACCAAGCTTTCAAATACCTAAGACTGTCAGGGGACATCCTGTTCAAACCCCTATACCACAGTATCTTAATGTCCATGCCACAGTTAAAATGGTCGGCGTTTTACATTTTCGATCTTCTAGCATATATATCAAGATTTGATTCTTTTTCTTTCCTTAAAACATTAACAAGAAAGCCCAACTGGTGTTGCTAAGAAATAAAATGCTTGCTATGATAACTCAAAGTGAAATACGTTTTAGCAAAGAGAGGTTTAGTTGTTGAAATATCTATGACTACACTCTAGGACATCCTACGAAGCAGGGTAGTGCATGCCTATAAACCCAGCACTTGAGAGATGGAGAAAAGAGGATCCTAAATTCAAGGTCACCCTGGGCTATATGACAAAGTTAGAGGCCAGCCTAGGCTATATGAGAGACACTGGATTTAAAAAAAAAAAAAAAAAATGCATCCTGTGTCACTGTCACTCCCTGAACCCCCACATGTATATTTTACTAATTGGCCTTCTTGTTGAATAAAATATTTAAGAGTAAAAACATTTGTGATGAGATGGTTATCTTTATGGTTATGAGATGGTTAACTTGCACTAAGAGATGGAACTTAAACATTAACCAGAATGCTGGTTTAGTATTATTTCTGGGAATACCATAAGAGTGTTTCTGAGATAAATTTGCATGGATTCTTAGATTAGGAAGAATCCATAGATTAAGAAGAGTGCTCTCACCACTATGGGTAGGCGTCCTCCCGTGTGTGTGTGTGTGTGTGTGTGTGTGTGTGTGTGTGTGTGTGTGTGTCTGTGTCTGTGTCTGTG
>NC_034609.1:35545915-35558858 GCF_900095145.1 Mus pahari | reverse complement strand
TGTGTGTGTGTATCTGTGTGTGTGTGTGTGTGTGTGTGTGTGTGTGTGTGTGTGCAGTCCTCTGAGGCCAAGTCTTCATCCTTTACCACTCAGCATCAGCATCACTGGCTCTCATACCTATAGATTAGGACTGCAGCATTGTTACTGATCCCCTGGGTATCAGCTTGCAGATGGCAGATCATGGCACTACTCAGTCTCCTTAGCTGTGTGTGTGTGTGTGTGTTTGTGTGTGTGTGTGTGTGTGTGTGTGTGTGTGTGGTATGTGTGTACATGAGTGAAGAGGGCACTGAATTCCCTGGCACCGGTGAGTTAAAGGTACGCAGTTGTGAACTGCCTGACATGAATACTGGGAACCAAACTCTGGTCCGCTAAGCCCAAATGTCCTGGTTTGCTTTTAATTGCTGTGATATAAAACTCAGGACAAAAAAAGCAACTTGGGAAGTGTTTATTTCAGCTTATACTTTACAAGCTATCATCAAAGTAAGCTGGGTCAGGCGCTCAAGGAGGGAACTGGAGAAGAGACCAGGCTGGGATGCTGCGTATTGACTCTCCCCCCATGGCTCACTCAACTTGCTTCTTTTATACAACCCAGGACCGCCTGTCTAGGGGTGGTGCTGGGACCTCCCACATCATTCATTAACCATGAAAATGCTCCCAGAGACTCGCCCACAGGCCGACCTGCTGAGAGCATGTTCTCAGTGGACGTTCCCTCTTCCAAGATGACTCCATCTTGTGATCTTGTGTCCAGTTGACATAAAACTAACCAGCACACCAAAGTGCATATATATATATATATATATATATATATATATATATATATTAAAACTTTATTCTTGAAAAAGCAAATGAATAATATAAATGAATGAACTAGAGTAAAACCACACAGGACTGGATTAAAAAAAAAAATCAATGAAAATTTCCTAATAATATTCTGCTATGATGATAGATCAGGGCCTTGTCTAGTTGTCATCCGAGAGGCCTCCTCTGGCAGCAAATAGGAGAGGGTGCAGGGACTCACAACCAGACACTATAGGAAGTGAGAGTCTAAATCAGAGGTTCCCCACTGGGTCCCTTCTCTCAGAGGGAGTATCCCGGGAAGGATAGAGCAAAAAGATCGTAGGCGGCAGAGAAAGAGACGATGGAGGACACCAGGAGAACATGACCCACTAAACCAACTAAGCAGGGCACATGTGGGCACACAGAGACTGAAGCAGCAAGCATAGCGCGTGCACGGATCTATGCCAGGTCCTCTGTATATATGTTGTGGCTGTTAGGCTGGCCTTTTGTCAGATTCTTCACTGTGGGAGTGGGGTGTCCCTGACTCGTTTGCCTGCCGATGGGACTCTTCCTCCTGTTGGGTTGCCTCATCCAGCTTTGATATGAGGGCTTGTGCCTTGTCTAATTGTATTTGTTTTGGTCCTGTTTGGTTGTTGTCTCTGATGGAGGCCTGTACTTTTCCAATGGGAGATGGAGAGACAGGTGGATCCCAGGGAGAGGGGAGGTAGGTGGGAGCTGGGAGGAGTGGAGGGAGGGAAAACTGTGGTAGGGATGTTGTTGCATGAGAGAAAAATCTATTTTCAATATTAAGAAATAATAATAAATAATTTCTTTTAAAAAAGAACAGGGCTCTTCGATATGGCACCTCTTTCCAATGCTCAGATTGTTCTCCAGCTCACACTGTACAGGTATGGGTTAATCCCAACATAAAATAAATATTTATATGTCCTAAAGTTTCCAACTAGGAAGGCGAAGAAGTTCAGATATCAACACGCAGCATGAGCAGCGATGTGGGTGAATGCAGAATTGCTGGACTCAAATTTCCCAGGCTTTCAACTCCTCTCTATTTTTCTAAAGAACTAAATATGTCCCAGATATCTGGGCACCTGTTGTTAGGCAAAACAACTGAATTATTAATCCTCACAAAGTGAAAGCCATGGAAAGAAAGAGAGAAGCCAGCATACTCTTGGCTGTGGGGAAGGTGCTTGCAACCTGCTAAACTCCATAAAAGCAGAGAAACAGAATTTGAACCATAAATCCTTAAATGTGTGGCTCTCGTCCACTATCCGCTACCTTAAAGGCAGGAATCACACTCTACATAGCAGATGATAGCTCCATTCATCTTAGTCTAGCCTCGGTGTGTGCCGAGCTCCGAGAATAGAATGAAGGATGCCTCTTGTTCTGGTTCACTCCTCATCTCTGCTGCCACATATACACATGCAAAACGAGCCTCCCATGTGTGTGTCTCAAATACCAGGCAATATGCATGCATCATTAAAAATGCACGTTTATGATTATGTATGTTATGTGCGTTTATGTACATGTGGATGTGTGTACATGAGCGTATGTGCACATAAGTGTATATATCTACATGAAGGTATGTGCACATGAAGGTATATGCATGTGAATACATGTACCTATATGTGGGTATGTACACATGAGGGCATGTATCTACATGTAGATATGTGCACACAAGTGCACGTATCTACACACGAGTATGTGCACATGAGTGTGATTGCTTGCAAATGCAGAAACTAGAGGCATCAGATTCCCCCCCCCCCCGAGATGTGAGCTGACAAGGGTGCTGGAAACAAAACTTGATTCCTCTACAGGAGCAGCATGGGCTTTTAAACACCGAGCCATCTCTCCAGAACTGAGTGAGCTTTTTCTTTTCTTTTCTTTTCTTTCTTTCTTTCTTTTTTTTTAACTGATCTGCTCTGAACATCTTTGGTCCAAGGAAAGTGCCTTACTTCCTTCACTGCACAGAAAGAAAAGGAATAAAAACCTGGGCTAAGAAGTTTCTAAGCCAGAAAAAAAAAAAAAAAAAAACTTTCCCAAGTTTATTGTCTTAAATACCATGCTGAATATGGAGCATCACTATCAAGCCATCACAAAACATGGTGGATCCCCTCCTCCTGTCCGCTTTCCTCTAAACCTTACGCCGACTCGAGTGATCCTTCCCACTTGGGAGAGCTACACGGGGACACTGAAAGTTGGAATGCTTTCCTGAGCTATTCACTAAGGGTGTGGTTTGCCCGAATGTAAAAACAATTTTAAAATCATCCTTCTGTGGGTCTCCTGGCTACAGAGAGACGAGCGTTGTTAGGGTCGGAGTGCACGTCCTTTAATCTTCTGTAATAGGTCACTCCTGAGATTCAGTTGAGTTCAGTAACAGGGGCACTGGAGGGTATAGAGAGGACTGGAGCTAAACATTTGGAATGCATTTCTCTTCACAGTCGTTTGGGTTTAGGAGGAATCCAAGCTCCACAGAGAGACACTTGTAATGGGGACAGGGTTACGTTGTAAAGCAGGCAGTGAGGAGTGTTCACCTTTGCCAAAAGGAGGAACAAGAAAGGCTTGCTTAGAGAAGTGTCTTAGATCTGGTGAGGAAGTTAGAATGGCATGTCTCACCCAAAATACTCTTGACCTTGGAGCATCATTATCTTGCTTGTCAAATACAATAGATACCCTGATTACTAAATCCACACCCCTCTGGTGACAACCGAGTACCCTAACTAGGATTCAACGTGGTCCTCTTGAGTGTCTCTTCCAATGACATGGGACTGCGTTTCTCCTGCTTCCACATAAAATGTACCCCTTTCCACATGCCACGTATTCGATGTCTTTTCTGTAGTCCAAATGAAGCCTGGCTTCATCCAGGAAGAGACTGTCTACATAACAAATATTTGCTTTTCTATAATTCCTTCCCCTTTTGCGCCACCACACATTTGTTTAGATGTTATCTCAAAGTGGCCTGTGCTGGCAAAGAATGCCTTGTCTCCCCACTGGGATTAAAAAAAAAAAAAAATCTCAGAATGTACTAAATGCAGGATGCTAACAGTTCAAAAAGCAGAAGGTTGCTGTAGCCATTGAATCCCCGACCCCAAACACTTAGGATGAGCTGGTCTCTGGCCGGCACTGTAGCTAAACACCCGGCTTCAATGATAATAACTTTCTCCATTCATCTTAGTTTAGTCCCCGGAAATTGTGCTGAAAGGCAGCCCTCTAAGGTGGTGGTGGTGGTGGTAAAGAAGCATTTGAAAGGGGAGCACCTGGAAGCCTGTGGCTGAAATACTCCTCCCAGATTTTTCTACAAACGGGTTGGCAGTCTCTAGGAAGTCTTTTCTAAGACGCATCCACTTCCCCATAAATGCTACAGCCAATCACCTCCAAACTAGGCAATAGAAGTTTATTCTCCAATGGCTCCACTGTTCAAAAACCCAGAATCAAGGAATCATAAGGCTATGCTGCCTCCAGTCCACAGGAGAGTCCACTCCTTACCTTCTCCCAGCTTCTGATGGCTGATGTAGACTTGGTTTATGACTGCATCACTCTAATCTCTTGTCTCCATGGCAACCTGCCTGCTCCTCCTTTCTCTGTCAAATCTCCCTCAGGTATCTTTTGTAAGGAAGTTTGTCACTGGACTTAAAGCCCAGCCACACAGTCCGGGCTGACCTCTCTCTAATCGTCCTTCACTTAGACACATCTGCAAAGACCGCCACCCACCCACCCCCGCCTTTCCAATAAAGCCACACTCACAAGAGTCCACAATTAAGATCCGAACCTTTTTCAGGACACTGTGACTCGACCTGCTCAGCAAAGGCTTTTCCCAGAGCGAAGATGTATTTATTCACTTCCCATAAATGCTACCAGGGATCACCTCCCAACCTGGCAACTTAATAGAGGGTTATTCTCCAACGGTCCTACAGTTCAAACCCTCAAAATCGTGAGGGTTTTCAATTCCCTGAACTTTTTCTCTAAAATGGTGGTGACAAGGCAGGCTCATCATTGAGCTAAAGAATAGCAAACTATAAAGTCACCTGCTGTTCCTGCTTTATTGCCTGAAGTGTGTAACAGGAGTGCAGATAAGTGGTTTGGAGGAAAAACGTGAACTAAGTCTGCCCTCCAAGATATTTAAACACAATAGAGAAGTCAACATGTACACAGTATAGGAGAGCTGGCCAGCAGTGTGAGCAGTGGTAAAGACAAATCTGTTTCTTTCCCTTCTGTTTATTCCTCCCACATCCTTATTAGCCTGCATGCAAAAAATATATATATATATATGATGTAGACAACTAACCTATTCGCTCATGTTTTGATTCGTCCCTTTTGTCAACACTAAAGGGAACTGGACACCATTTGCTAACTGTGACCCTATTGGAGTTCTCATAAGACCCAATTCAGAGCCTGTCGGGTTAAAAGCATGGATTGTGTAAAATATTTGGTAAATACTAAAATGACTCTCAGAAGAAATCAAAAGGTATAGGAATAATAGTGTTATAGGAAGCTCGTTTTACTCGATAATGTGAGTCTATGGGTAGTTACATTGTAAAGGAGATTACACTGGTTGGGTGCTGTGATGTTACAAAGCTGTTTGGGGGGGGGGGCGGGTTCACAAGTTCAAGACCAGCCTGGGATACATAGCAAGATACTCTCTCAATAAAACAAAAGGGGAGCTGAGAGGTAGCTCAACAGTACAGTGCCTTCCTAACATGCATAAAGACCTGCACTGTATCCCCAGCAGTAGAGGGGGGGGCACATACATACATATATAATGTATCACAAACAGGTAGAAATTATTTTATACAATGTATAACATGTACCCATTACAGATCTTCAATTTTCTTTGTTGCCTGTGCAACATAATCTACCACAAACAATTCTAGGGATTTTACTTCAGCTTAATGGGGAGCCTTCCCATCGCCACTTCTTTGTCTCTCTCCATGAGTCTTTGTCTTTATCCAGGCAGAAATAACATTAAATCACTTTCACACGAAGGCTTAACTTCTGCTGCCAGCTGAGGGTCAGCAGTCAGGGCGAAGACGGAATGAAGAGCTGATTAATAGTGCTTTAAAGACTGGCTCAGGGGATGGAGAGACAGCTCGGCGGTTAAGAGTACTTGTCACTCTTGCAGGGGACCCAGGTTCATGTTCCAGAACCCGCACGTTGGCTCACGCTCATATGTAATTCCATTTCCAGGGTATCCAGTGCCCTCTTCTGAATGAACCGTGCATGTGATGCACATACATACATGCAGGTAAAATACTTAAATAAATCAATCAATCAAAAAAGAAGAAAAGAATACTGGTTCAGATTCAGATGTCTTAACAACAACAACAAAAAAAAAGGCAAGTATCTGAAATGGTTCCACATCTTCAAAGCTTCACTTCCAATCAGCACTTCTCATCAAATGATACTGCCCTGCTGTTTTCCAAAGGCAAAGGTCCGTTTCCTTTAGATGTAGTGGTCCTTTTTGTCTTGGACTCCTGTTGGATCCTTTTGGGCACTTGAAGGATAATCCAAAGACATTGTCAACTTGTCACAAATGTGCAGGGGGACTGTAGGGAAATAAGGAAAGAGACGATCTCCTTGAGGGATCAGGCTGAGCACTTGGAATGTACACATTATGTGTGAGTGAGCAGATGGTAAGAGAAGCGCAGGGGAATGTCTTTGCAAGCACCCAGGGTTACTTCAATAGGAAGGGCTTCCTCCAACCCAAGCACAGAGCTCTCCATAACAGGGATTCTATCCTTGAAGCGTTCATCTTTCTAATCACCCAAAACTTAAAGCTACAAGTTCTAGAAGAAAATCCCATCTAGCAAAATGAGAAATATAAAGTCTATTAATGCAATAATTACCTACCCGGTTCCCCACACACAGAGAACACTTCCTATGTGGAAAGCACCCTAAGGTGGTAGAAGGCTTGTGTGGATAGTTCTTACTGTCTCAGAAATCAAGTGACACCCTATCGTCAGAAAATCAAATTCTTTGTCGGTATAGGTTACATGCCGTGTCACAGGCCTGATAGATTAGGGTTGAGGATTATGAATTGATCGTCTGACAATGTTTCAGTCAAAGGAAGGCACAGTTGTACAGATCCAAACTACGTGTCCTTCAAAAGAGATCAGCAGCTTGGCCTCACATGCACACTGGGCTTCCGTGGCACCCTACTCTGAAAGAATGTTGGGGGGGAAATTTACCATAGGTGGCAAAACAGTAATTTGAATCCATGTAACTGAAAATACATGTGTACTGACCTGTACCTTTAAATTTCAGCCCAGTAACTTTTCTACAGCTCTACTGAACTCCTCTTCTTCTTCCTTCTCCTCCTCCTTCCCCCTCCTCTTTCTCTCCCCTTCTTCTTCCTCCTTCTCCTCCTCCTTCTCTCCCTCTTCCTCCTCCTCCTCCTGCTCATACTCCTCCTTCTACTTCTTATATAGACAAGACCTAGTACATAGCCCCGGGTGACCTGGAACTCATTATATAGACCAGGCTGAACTCAATCAACTTGAAGCAATCCTCCTGCCTCTGTCCTCCCTCCCCACCACAGTCAGGAGTGCTGAGATTGCAGGTGTGCACCACCACATCCCACTTGCTCCTGACGCCTTCCGAAGGCAGAGGCTCAGAAGTACAAAAGAAGACTGTTGCCTTTCGGCAAAACCATCCTACTACAGACTGCTCAAGTCGACAAAATTATCTCTAAACACTAATTCCCATACAAACTATCTCCAAAGAACATTCATCAGTTTCTTTGTCCTTGAAGGAAATGAAGAAGAATTTCAAGCACTTGGGAGGCAGAGACAGGCGGATTTCTGAGTTCGAGGCCAGCCTCGTCTACAGAGTGAGTTCCAGGACAGCCAGGACTACACAGAGAAACCCTGTCTCAAAAAACCAAAACCAAAAAAAAAAAAAAAAGAAGAAGAAGAATTTCAAGATGATCTGGAAGGCAGGAAAAGAAAGGGAGCCAGTGGTTGTAACAGAGCAATGGTGGGCAGAGTTAAGGATTGCAACAAATGGCAGATGTGATGACTGGCCACGCCTTTCAGAATGCCCTCCTACAAACCACCAACTTCAGACATAATGCAAATGAATTGGCTGGCAGAGGCAGAGTTTATTTACCTGAGACATGTTCCTCCTTTGGTCCTTTCATTCATGTTGAAAGCTCCCAATTCCCTGCGCTAATTCCCATTCCACCTAGACTACTAGAGTGATCTCCGTCCTCCTGATCAGATAGATCCTGACTAATCCAATAAGGAACAACAACAAAAAAAATAACTTCCAGACTGAGTGCTTTTGACACTTAAAATGTGAAACAGTATACTTGATTTCATCCAAACAACTAGGGTTATAATTAACATTTCTATTGACTCCGATGACAATGGTCATTTCCAACCAATCTTGACTCTCTGAGACAATCTGGAATTGGGATTATGTGACTTGCTGGTGACCATGGAGGAACTTTGTCCTTCGCATAGACCTGGATACTGAATGTTAACGATGACTCTCCCAGATAATTCAATATCATCCCCAATTTACAGTTGAGGACGCCACAGCTGAGGTACATGGGATGATTCGCCCTGGGTAACGAAGCCAGAAATGAGAAAGATTTGAAATCAAAGCCAATCCCGTCTGCACACCCAAACGTCTTCTGCTTCCAGAATTGACTTTTCGCCGTGGTTAGTATGCCTTGATGGCTTTTGGTAATCAGCATAAGGTAATCAACACTGTGCATTGTTCTGTGGCTACCACTGCATTCTTAAACCTTGTCGTTCTCCCAGATGTCAAGGCAATCCTCCCAGCCAGTTCATGGTAAGCATGCTGTGGATACGAGACGCAGAAATACCATTCAGCACCGTCTCAAAGGAAGGGGCTCTTAAGGGTCACAACATCTCTAACAAAGGTGTTGACTGATGGGAGTGGACTTACAACAAATACCTCAAAAACATTATTCCCCAGATAGCATGTCACCAAGAGACTCATATGAGCCTTGGATTCTCCTGGATCTTCTAGGATGCACAAGTATGGACATCCTTCTTCCAAAAACCACCGCTTCCTTCATCCTGTCTGGAAACTCTGAGGCTTTTTTTTTTTTTTTTACAGAGAACGCGTGTCCTTTTTCCGTGGGAACAATGCAACAGCAGAGTTCTCTCTTTTGGCAGGCAGCCTGCTCAAAATATGCCCATTGGACTTCAGAGAGAGAGATCTGGCAAGAGAGGTAGGAGACTGCATCACTAGTGATTTTCCCTGCCAGTTCTTCTGAGTGACAAAGCACACAGGCATGCAAATAAGATGATCCTTCTCTGGCAGAGTAAATCGCACCTGAAAGTCAGTTTACAGGAGTGCCAGACAGAGAAGATGTGACACTGAGGTACCTGGGAGGCTGCCGCAAAGCAGGCTGGGAAAATCCCCACCCAGGGTGCCTGAGATAACATTTAGTCATCATCTGAGATAATTGGACTCTGGAAAGGGACCCAGGCTATTAATAGCATCAAGTCAGAAGGTTATCAACCTGTCGAAAGGTTAGGAATATTTGCCAATTGATTCAAGTATTCCTCAAGGTGGAAAGCCATCAAAGTTCAAATAAATTAATGAAATGTAAGTCTACAAGCAGACCGTGTATCCTTTTAAGTAGTTTTAGAAAATCTTTAGAGTAAGGCTATCTCTTCAAATAACAGAACATGCAGAATTTTTATGAAGAGCCAGAAATATCTAGGTAAAAATGAAGAGACATCTATCACGAAGCCACCAAAAAAAAAAAAAAATGATGCTATTATAGAATCTGATTTGAGCCAGGAAAATATTCCTCCAAGAGTTTATTATTCTATGATCCAGCTCAGTTTTCAAGCTCACCCCTCCTCTTTAGCTACCATAAACTTTCCTAATGACAATGTCAGCCTTTAAACATATCCCCATGTTAACTGGGAGTGGAGTGTGTGACCACCTCTTAGATATGAGACACTTGCTGTAACTCCAGTTCCAAGGAATCTGACATCCTCTTCTGAGCTACACAGGCACAAGAAACATTTGTGATAGACATACATACATGCAGGCTAAACACCTGTACACATAAAATTAAGTAAGTAAAGATTTTTTTCCTGATTTTATTTGTCTATTTACATCCCAAATGCTGCCCCCTCCCAGTCCCCACTCGAAAGAGTTCCTCCCCCATAGCCCCGCTCCTTTGTCTCTAAGAGGGCAACCCCCTCCCTGGTACTCTTCACCCCCTGGTGCATCAATTTATATGAAAATAAAGTGATGGAGTGTGATTGAGAAAGGAATTGATCATCTACGGGATTCAGCCTTCATATAATGACTGACCTGAAACCATCATCCCAAGGAGGTAGGTCAAGATGCTCTATCCTGCAGCCTTGCAAGCCACCATCTGCAATTCCCTGTCATGTTTGGAAGCTATCTCGGACACACTCCCCACAGGTTTCAGATGACTACTGCCACAGCCAACATCTGATGGCAATCATATAAGAGATTTCAAAGAAGACCTGCCCAGTTGGGCCTTCTTCAAACTCCTGAAGCATAAAGGCACAGACAAGTCAAAGCCGTGCTTGCCCTATATGACTGATTGCTGGGGTGACTTAGTCCGCAGCAAGACTCTGGAACAATCTATGAAAAGCAATTTTGATCCGTCCCCAAATTCCCGAGTCATCATTGCTAATGCCTCTCACTTTATAATTTTCAAAGTACAAGCACATAAATGTTCTCATTTTATTTATTTATTTATTTATTTATTTATTTATTTATTTATTTTTGTAGATTATCATGTGAAGAGGTATAATTAACAAAAATCCCTGAGAGGGAGAGAAATGTTTAATATAACAGAACTGGGACTGTTGTCCTCTTACAACACAATAGATGTTGACTCGGGCCGCCTCTCAACTGTGGCAAAATGTTTTAAGTGGCTAAAATTTTTATCTGTTCGAAAGCACTAGGGTATAATAGAAAAGCTACAGCATCCATCCTTTTTTTGTTTCCAGATTGGCCGTCTCCTCACACATTTTTATGTTCTTATGCATTTTTAAAAAACACAATGAAGCAATTGGTAGAGAGGATAGATGACAACCAATTCCTGTTTTCCTTTATAGGTGTAACTAGGAATCTAATTTCCCAGTCATTTTGCCTCCAATATTGCAAGAAATAGGCGAGGCTTCAGAAACAGAAATAAAGCCCAATGTTAACCAAGTGTGGAAAGAGATGCTTCGTAACTGCTCTCTGGATTTCACATCTTAAAACACATACATTGGCAACTGATTGATTTGGGTTCTCAAAATTTTAGAATTTGCTTAATCCTAAAAGAGCCCCAAATCTGGCATGCTGTCTGGGCGATTCTGAGCTCCCTGTATTAAGTTTATTCAATGGCTAAGTAAACAAAAACACATTGCCTTTTTTTTTTTTCAGCTAGGGGCACTGATGTGGTACAAAGAAGTATAAAATGTGCTTCCAGCCTTGGAAAGGCCCACAGTCTGGAGGGGACTGTGCAGAGAAAAATTTGCATATGTAAAAGCAACACAATGGTAGGAATGAATTTCCTGGTCAACCAGAGAGGGGTTTTAGAGAGATGAAGAGCGAAATGCTTTATAAGTTACAAAACACTGAGCAAATTTAATATAAATGGATATATAAATTAAAGCAGGATGCTTTCATCCAAAGCAGTGGTTAGGAGCTAGAGACCCTGCTCAGAGGTTAAGGGAATATAATGCTTTCGCATAGAACTTGAATTTGGTTTTCAGCACCCAAATGGGGCAGCTCACAACTTCTTGTAACTCCAGTTCTGGGACATCCAACGCTTTCTTCTGGCCTCTGAGGGTACTGCAATTGCACACACACATACACACACACACACACACACACACACACACACACACAGATATAGATAGATAGATAGATAGATAGATAGATAGATAGATAGATAGATATAGATATAGATATAGATATAGATATAGATATAGATATAGATATAGATATCTATATATATATTTCAAAAAATGGTGGTTAATAAGTTCCATATTGCTTCTGCCTGCCTTGTAGAAAGTGCTAAATTGTGTCTTAGTGTTGACTTTCACCACGAAGGTGTGAAGCTGTACCTTATAAGCTAACCAAAAAGAAAAAGTCCCTTACCAGCTACCAATCTCCTCTCTAATTACGTACATCACAGAGATATCAAATAGATATTAGTGAGAATTAAAAAGGATTCGCCATGAGGTATGGGTCACCAAAATTTAATATCAAACTGAGGTCAATCTGCATAGATGATGCATAATTTAAAAAAAACAAGGGAAAGCTGGGTTTGGTGGTACATATTTAAATAATCTCATAACTTTGAGAGACTGAGGCAGGAGGATAGTGTGTTTGAGGCAGCCTGGGTTACCTAGTCAGTTCCAAGCCAATCTGGGCTACAGGGCAAAACCCTGCCTGGAATAAAAGGTATGGAAGAAAGGAAGGCGTGGGGAGGGAAGAAGAGTAGGAGACACTGAGGAGGGGAAAGAGAAGGGGAGAAAAATGAGGAGACTTATAAACCGTTTGAAAGTTTCTGAGAAAATGTCTAGATTCCTTGAGAATGCATATTTATATACTCTCGGTTCTTCTGGTTCCTCTTCTCCACCCTCAGGGAACATGCTATCTTCCAGAGAAATAAACCGAAGAACCAAGTGACCCTGTTTGTGCCAAGCACTACATCAAGTGCTGCCATAAAGACACTGAAGAAATGTGAGACCTGAGAAATACCAAGAATAAAACACTTAGTTCGCTTGGATATGTTAAACAACAACAACAATAAACAGTGCTAAATTTTGTTCTTTTTAGAGGAATTCGAAAGCTGTCTGGTTTGAGACAATACAAACACCCTGTCCCACCCCCACCCCCACCCCCCCAAAAAAAACCAATGTGAATAGTGCTTAAAGAATGACGCCTGAGGTTGTCCTCTAGTCTCTTACACACAAAAGCAGGCACACATGTACACTCACACCTACATACACCTACACACACTTTCATGAATACATGACCATACATGTATACCCTAGGGAGCAACAGAGATGGAGGGAGAGAGGGAAGGAACAGAGCTGAGCTGACTGGGGAAGTTCTCAATCTTAACATTATTCATTCATATTCATATTCTCTCTCTCTCTCTCTCTCTCTCTCTCTCTCTCTCTCTCTC
>NC_034609.1:35542924-35545780 GCF_900095145.1 Mus pahari | reverse complement strand
TCTCTCTCTCTCTCTCTCTCTCTCCCAGAGTTTGAACGCAGGTCATCAGGTTCAGTCACAAAGTGCCCTTACTCACCAAGACATCCTGCTGGATAACATTTTAACACTTGAATCTGTAGACTGTATAATGCTTTGTCAGATTGTGCCAAATAGACACCCAGTCATGTGTACCTTCTAAGTATGACAACCAACAATATCTCGAGACACTGTCAAGTGTCCCCGGAGACGTTTATCATTACATAAGAGAGAAAAGTGACCCTTGGTTGAGAACCACTCCGCTCAGAGTCACCAGATGGACAGTTTCCAGCTCCAAGTTCCTATCAGGGTACCAAGAGTGCAAGAGATATTCCCTTCATCCTCGCTCCACATCCAACCTTTGTAATTACAGGTGTCACTTTTCCTCTCTGCGCCCAGTTGTAAAATTTGCCCAGCTGCTCACCTCAATAGCATTCCAAAACTATCTCCAAACACCATCAAACCCGGTAAAACAGATGACAAGGTGTCCTGAACTATTGACACTGTTAAGACACCCGATGAATGGGACTCTTCTGCTGTTACCCAGGGGTTGACAGGAATGGTTCAGAGTCTCCCCCACATGAAAGCCCTCATCAGTGGCTATAAAAGATAACCTCTTACCATGGCAGGAAATCAAAACCACAATAAATTTCAAAAGAGAAGAATGGGGGAGGAGGCGGCACAAGGGGGTGATAGAAAAATCTCAGTCGAGACCAGACTGGGTGCAGAGAAAGAAAAGGAGCTCTACCGGCCTTGACAGCGGCAGAGGAATGACCTTGGCCTGACAGAGCAGTTCAAAACTGGTGCAAACACATCAAGAGGCTCCAGGTGTTTAAAAACCTTCTCTCCTTCATCAAAAAAAACCGTTTCTGTGTTAAATTGAAACCACAAAACAACAACAAAAGAATCTTTGTCTTTAATTCTGGCTACAGAGAAATTCCATTTAGAATCTGTTAAACAGCTCATGAAATTAAAAATTCACATCTGAACTAAAAGTCCCCATCTTCCTTGTATTCATGTTAAAATTCCAGTGCAGGGGGTGTGGAGGGATGGCTCCACAGTTAGGGGTGAGTACTATTCATGCTACTACTCATGCAGAAGACCCGAGTTCAAGTCCCAGCACTCACATCCATTGGGTGGGTCACAACTGCCTCTGCCCTTCACAGGAATCTATATTCATGTGTGTGTACCCACACTCAGATGCAACAAAAACATAATTAAAAAATTATAGAGGACCTGGAAACATGACTTGGCAGATAACAGCACTTGCTGTTCTTCCAGAGGACCTGGGTTTGATTCCCAGAACCTACATGAAGGCTCATAACCATCTGACACTCCAGTTCCAGGGGGATCCAATGTTCTCTTCTGCCTCCATAAGCACCAGGTGAGAATGTGATAATTAGACATACATGCAGGCAAAACACCCACACACATAAAATAAAAACATTTTTAATAATATAAATATTTTTTTAATCTAGGGTCTATTCCACAGGAGATTTTGGATGGAGGAGTTCAGACAGCCTTATATGACCCTAGCTGGCATCAGATTCACTCTGAAGTTGATCATGATCTTGAACTTCTGTCTTTTCCCCTTCAAAGTGCCAGCCAGGATTTCAGATATGTACCATCACACCAGGCTTCAAACAAGGGAGGTTTTAAGCAAGAAAGTTCATAAACTTCAAGAGATATCTTCCAGTGATCATAGAAGAAATAATTATGAGGATGGGGAGAGAGAGTTCAGTGAATAAAGTGCCTACTGTGCTAGCGTGTGGGCCTGAGTTCAATTCCCATCACCCACGTAAAAGGCCAGGCTCATTGGTGCATTCCTGTAATCTTTTGTCAACATTAAGTATCATATTAAGTGTAATTTAAACATATGTAATTTATCACTGTACTAGCTAGATTCTTGTCAACTTGACATAAGTTAGAGTTATCTGAGATGAAAGATTCTCAACTGAGGAAATGTTGCCATGTGACAAGCCTGTCTCGAATTTTCTTGATTGATGATTGATGTAGGAGAATCCAGCACATTGTGGATGATACAAACCAGGGGTTCTTTAAAAAAGCCAGCTAAACAAGCCATAAGGTACAAGCCAGTAAGCAACACCCCTCCATGGCCTCTGTATTGGCTCCTGTACCCTAGGTTTCTGCCCTGCTTGAGTTCCTTCTCTGACTTCCTTCAGTGGTGGACTAGGATGTAGGAGTATAAGCAAAACAAACCCTTCCCTCTCCAAGTTGATTTTGGTCATGGTATTTTATCACAGCAGTAGAAAACCTAACTAAGACATAATTTGGTACCAGAAGTGGGATTTTTACTGACAAGTATAGAGAGAATATGTGTGGCACAGAAGCAAGACAAGAGGAATATGTATGTCTTGGAGAAGAAAAAAAAAGTTAGAGAATATGAATCTCCTATCATAAAACCATTTAGTAGTTTCTGATTATTTAGATTATTGAGTAAACTACTTGTTGTATGGTTTTCTAGCCATTTGGCACAGCTGGGATCATCTGAGATGAGGGAACCTCAACTAAGAAAATGCCTCTAAGATTGGGTTGTAGGCAGACCTGTCAGGCATTTTCTTAATTAGTAGTTGAGCCCAGCCCACTGTGGGTGGTGCCATCCCTAGGCTGGTAGTACTGGGTTCTATAAGAAAGCAAGATAGACCGGCACCTTTCCCCGCCCGAGGAGGGGTGTTCGCCTGGGAGTAGCCCCCCGGCATCCAGCGCCTTTCCCCACCCGAGGAGGGGTGTGCGCCCGAGAGCAGTACTAAGGCTTGGTCCGGCATTCGGGGCCTTTTCCCGCCCGAGGAGAGGTGTCTGCCCAGAAGCGGTCTCCCAGGT
>NC_034609.1:35537418-35539274 GCF_900095145.1 Mus pahari | reverse complement strand
TCTCTCTCTCTCTCTCTCTCTCTCTCACACACACACACACACACACACACACACACACACACAGACACACACACACTCACTCACTCTCTGCCTAAAGATCATAATGTCTCTCAACTAACGGTCCTATGCTTCCTGTTATGATGATATGGACTAAACTTTTGAAACTTCAAACAAGCCCCTAATTAAATGTTCTCTTTTATAAGAGTTGCCTTGGTCACAGTGTCCCTTCGCAGCCATAGACCACCAACTAAGAAGTTGGAAACAGGAAGGAGGTTATTACTGTGACGAGCCTGTCCATGCTGTTTGTTGGTAGGATGTGGCCTTTGGGACTTTGGATTAGGAAAGCAGTTGAACACTTCAAGCAGGATTTAATGGACCATACTAGTAAGAGCATAGAAGACAATGCTGAGGGTGGTTTGAACCATGGAGGACCAGCTCAAGAAGTCTCAGAGGGGAAGAATATTTGTTAGTAGCCTGGAGACCATTCTTGTGATATTTTAGCAAAGAATGCAGCTGCTTTCTGCCCCCACCCCTTGTCAAAAAAAAAAAATCTGCCTGTAAATAAATTATGTGTTGGCAAGGGGAGATTTCAAGACAGCCTAGAATTGACTGTCATGTGGTCATTAGTAATCAGTCTTATGCAGATCTAAAATGAAAAGGAGCAAGCTGGACAAAGAGAAATACAAAATGTACAGTTTGACAAGAAGAAGAGCACCAAGAATGTAATAGAGCTAAGTCGGTGATAAAAAGTTTAAAGAGGGGCTGGTGAGATGGCTCAGTGGGTAAGAGCACTGACTGCTCTTCCAAAGTTCCTAAGTTCAAATTCCAGCAACCACATGGTGGCTCACAACCATCTGTAACAAGATCTCACACCTTCTTCTGGTGAGTCTGAAGACATACAGCGTACTTACATATAAATAAATCTTTAAAAATAAAAAAGTTTAAAGAAAAGCCTAATGCTAAATGGAATAAAGAGAGTTCTGACTTCAGGGCAAGATCCCACAGTGAAGGAAACCATCCACAACAGAAAGCTGATGTAAATGTAACTGAAGGAGGAGCCAGGTTCCAGCCCCATCAAACTGCAGACATTAGTAGCTTTGGCCACCTGGTTTTGGCTTTAGAGTCAGGGAAACAAGAACGGGGTTGTGGAATCACTCTCTACAGGTAAGGGAGGTAAAGGAAGCCGAGGTCCGGTGTGTGTCAGGGGCGTTTGGGCAAGGAGACCCAGAGAAGCCATTTAGTGAAGCTGTGCAGGTGAAGCTTGGATTGTGTTGGAGACCCAAGGGAGACCTGCCAAGGACTGCTGCTCACAGCGTGTTGGAACAGCCCAAGAGAGAGAGAAAAGTGTGTTGCAGTCAAGAAAGCTGAAAGGAACTGGAGATATGAACAGCCCCTTGGCATCAGACGTGGAAACGCAGCCTTTACTCCCTTATGGAATGGCAAGGTATATCCTGTGCCATTGTATGTTGGAAGTATCTACTTTTGGTTTTGATTTTACAGGGGTTACAGTTAAGAGACTGTATGGAGTCTCAAAAGAGCCCTTGGACTTTGGACTTTTAAGCAGTCTTGAGACTGAAAGACTATGAAGACTTTTGAAGTTGGACTAAGTGCATTTTGCATTATAATTTGGCTATAAGCCTATTGGGGTCAGGGAGTGGAATGTGGTGGTTTGAATAAGAATGCCCCCCAAAGGCTTATAGATTTGAATGTTTAGTCATCAGGGAGTGGAATTTTTGAAAGGATTATAAGGATTAGGAGGTGTGGCCTTGTTAGAGGAACTGTGTTAAGTGGGGGGGGGGTCTCAATCTCTCTCTCTCTCTCTCTCTCTCTCTCTCTCTCTCTCTCTCTCTCTCTCT
>NC_034609.1:35524671-35537344 GCF_900095145.1 Mus pahari | reverse complement strand
CTCTCTCTCTTCCCCCCCCCCATCCCTGCATGTGGATACTGTTCCAGCACCATGTCTACCTGTGTGCTGCCATGCTTCCTCTGATGACAATGAACTAAACCTATGAAACTGTGAGCAAGTGCCCCCCCACCCCCACCCCATCATCCCCACCCCCAATTAAATGTTTTCTTTTGTAACACTTGCCTTGGTCATGGTGTTTCTTCACCACAATAGAACAATGACTAAGATGAGAAAGGTGAGGTATCAAAAAGTAATGTGGGCCTGGAGAGATGTCTCAGTGGTTAAGAACACTGGCTGCTCTACAGAGAACCCAAGTTCAACACTCACATGGCAGCTCACAACCATTTGTAACTCTAGTGCCACAGCAAACCTGACACCACCTTCTTCTGGCTTCCAGGGGCACTACATACATGTAGTGCACAGACATACATATAGGCAAAACACAAATATATTTAAGAAAAAATTTAAATTTTAAAAAATCTTAATCATATACTTTCCCATATGATTTTTATGTTTTTTATAAATGTACACTTTTTGTGTTTTTTTTTATGTCAGCTAACAACTAACTTTAACCTAAGAAATAAATAAATAATGTTCAAGAACCTGGAATAGGTATATCTATTAATATAACCACCCAAAAGCTTTGTTATGAAATGTTTACAGATGGTTAATACCATTTCTGCACCTAGCCTGAATCCAAAAGTCCTACAAAGTCTCTTTAGATCTCAAAATTATTAGTTATTATTAACCTTAGCTTATTAGTGAGAAACGTGACATTGAATTTGTCTTATAGCTTATGAGGTATATATGAGGATCTTAATATCTATAATTACAGACTGAGTTTAAATGTCTTACATGCAGGCTAAGATAGGCTTTCAGAAGCCTCCCGCCCATTGGTTTGTGGAATGATCAAAGCCCAGTATTGGTTTCTCAGTCCTTGTTGTATGGTCTTTGAAAGGTACTAGAATCAAAGTGTTTCCAAAACAGTAAAAGATGGACATGCCATCCGCAGGACAACTGGCGAGGCTCGTTCAGGTTTTGAGCTATCCGCTGCAAAGCACACAGCACAGAACGAATGAGATACCTCTCTGTGCATGAAAACATCAGGTGGAACGTCGCAAAGGAGGAGCCTGAGAATGTCCCCTCCATACTCAGGCTCCATGGGCACCAGATACCACTGGTAGGAAAGTGTCATCCCAGGCCCTAAAGGACAAGGCAACTTCCCCTCTGAAAGGAGAATGCTGCAGAGTCCACAGCTGGGTATAGCCACGCCCTCATGCAGTTATATCCTTTACCCACTGACTTAGCAGGGGCTGTGTCCTCTGAGTGCCTGTATTGAGAGCTCCATGTCCATCGCTCTCACTTGTAAGAAAGGAAAAAAAAAAACATGCAGAAAGTCATAAAACTCGTAAGGTGGAGCTGTGGTGATTCAGAAATGCCAGCTGCATATCCAATATCCTTCTGCTCTGTGCTTCATATTTAAAGGGATTTTATAATCCTACCCTTATAAATCACCCAACCGGTCCCTGCCAAAGTTCCTAATTGGAAAATAATAAATGCTTTCAAATTATTAAGGGGGTTCTGTTTCTGGTGAGGGTGGAGAGTGATAGGAAGGGCCGTCGTCTCTCGCTGTGGCAGCGAGCGCAAAGCCGCTCTCCTACACAGATGTGAAGGATGAGCTAAATTCCAGACAGCGCTAAACAAGGAGCCACCTCCATCCAGACCTCAGGCCAGATACCAAGGTTGTCACACTAGGGTAGAAGAGGATGCTTGTCATCTGTGGAAGAAGGGGGCATGAGGAAAGACCAGTCAGGCCTGGACAACATAGCAAAAGAAGAATCTGGGCTAGTGAGCTGCTTTATCAGGGAAAGGCAGCTGCTTCCAAGCCTAATAACCTAAGTTTGAACCCCTAGAGGGAACCACATCCTATAAGTTGCCCTCTGATCTCCACAAATGCACTGTGGTGTGCACACGCCCATCTCTATAAACATACACATGCCCACACAGGTACACGCACATGCACAAGCACACACATATACATACTAAATCAATAAAATGTCATGAAATAACAAGAAAATGATATTTAACATATTGCCACTTTTTTCTCTGAAATACCGGCAGACACAGAGCTGGAAGTCGGAGGCAGTTTTAGCCATGTGGCGGGGTCGGTTCTCAGGGTTCCAAAAGATTTGAATTTGCCAGTCATACAACTCCACTACAAATCAAATTCTGCTGAGTACAATCCTGAGAGGAGGTAGATTTGTCGTCTGGTCACAGCAGCAGCGAGGGAAGCTGAGGGCTAAGCTGCAGGACAGACTGAGAGTTCCTAAATCAAATCAGACACAGCATCCAAGGAAGCAGAGCTGCAGTCCAGCCCTGACCCAACCTGATGAAGAAACGAAGAGAAGAGCATATCACACGCTACCCCAGCCCCACTGGCCATCTGACTGAAGAGCGTTCTCTGAGAAAAAAAAAAATGGTAAGAAGAAAAATACCACATTTTACTCTCCATTGTTCTTTGAAACTCCATGAGTGACGTACAATAAAAATATGTAAGATACAGAAAGAAGTATATTGATCAGTGACCCAAAGGCAATCCTATTGATAGGTGCATTGAAATTTGTCGACAGAATCTTTGAAATAGCTCCTATTTCATCAACATTTTAAAAGAAAAATACAGGTTGGGAGGACAAGAGATGGTGTGTATTTCATGAGAAGTTTAGGGGCTACCAAAAAGACTCTGCAGCTAAAGGTACTTGCTGAGTTCAATCCCCAGGACCCCACTCAGTGGAAAGAGAGAACTGACTCTTTCAGGTTGTTCTCTGACCTCCACACAGGCACCAAGACATCTGTAACACCTAGACATACACACACATATGTACGTGTGTGTGTGTATGTGTGTGTGTATATATATATGTATATATATATATATATATATATATATGTGTGTGTATATACATATATATGTGTGTGTATGTATGTGTATATGTATGTATATATGTGTATATATGTAAATGTAATATTTTTTATTTATTTACTTTATTTAAATAATTTGCTTACTTAATTAACTTACTTAATTAATATTACAGGACTTTTCACTAGGACTTCGCCATTTGGGTCTCCCCATGGTATGGCATGGGCTCCCTCACAATATAGTGGCTATGTCCTAAAACAAGTATTCCATGGGACAGAAAGTAGAAGCTTCCAGCTTCTATTGTTAAGAAGTATCTGAACTTGAACTCGAGAATGGAGACATAGATCTCATTTACCAATGAGAGGAAGGCCAAAGCTCCTAGAGAACACTGTTGAAACCACCCCAACCAGAGAATTAGTGAACCACCACCAAAATGACCCAGTGGCTGCTCACCATGCACACCTGACTACCTCAGTTCCATCTCCAGAATGGGCATGACGGAAAGAGAGGCTGACTCCTGTGAGCTGTCTTCCGACTGCCACACATGTGCACATACGTGCTGTCTTAGTCACTGTTCTGTTGATGTGAAGAGACACCATGACCAAGGCAACTCCTGTACAAGAAAGCATTTAACTGGGGGCTTGCTTATAGCTTCAGAGATTTAGTCCATTCTGATCATGGCTGGAAGCTGGCGGCACACATAGTGCTGGATCGGTCACCGAGAACTACCACCTGATTGGCAGACAGAGAGCAAGCCACTGGGCCTGGTGTGGGCTTTGGGAAACCTCAAAGCTCATCTCAAGTGGACATACTTCCTCTGACAAGGCCACACCCAGTCCAACAAGGCCACACCCACTCCACACCTCCTAAACATTCTCAAGTAGTGCCACTGCCCAGAGACTAAGCATTCAAATATACAATCCTGTAGGGGACATTCTTATTCAAACCACCACACATGCACATGCGAAAATAAATAAGTAAGTGTTAAAATTTTTAAGTAAAATGGATGAACAAACCTTGCTATATTAACACAACATATTTCAATGTATCAACGATCTTTAAAAAATGGACTGCTAATCTACACACATGATGTAGTTTTTTTAAACACTGTGTTTAGTACAAGATGTCAGGCTAAATGGAGTAAATATTGAATCAATTCATTTACATGCGATTTGAGATCAGTCAGAACTAATTTATAGCAAGAAAATACGAGTGGTTGCCTCTGGGGTGTTGCAGGTTGAAATGAGGCACACAGGAACTATGGAGATGAAATTTTCTTTCTCTTCATTTGCATGTTGCCTTTCTAGGTTTATACATGTGTCCAACTCATTCAACTGTACACTTACGGATCTTTGAATTTTCTGCACGTGAATTAAGCCAAAAATGAGTCAATCAAAATACCAACAAAACTACCCAAGCTTCGTCATGGTGCTGTCCCGACATTGATTTGTACAAACCAGCTATAAAAAATATAATTAGGACATTTGGGAAATCTCCATTGTGTTCAGGTNGGAGATAAAAACATATTGATCTGTAAATCCCACAGATAGCCAAGTAGAAAAATATGCATCATATGAAATAGTATTCATAGTGTGGTCTTGTATCACTATAAATATAACACACATTTGTAGAAAAAGTGTGAGTATATTCTGAAATTACTGTAGTATTCTTCATACCATGAGAATGCAATGTTTTGATTTCATATGTTTGCTTGTATTTATTTTCTTATCTCACACCATGTACAAGAACCATTCCTATTAATAAGTTTATGTGAGCAACTTGAATTTTTTTCCTAAAATTTATTTTAGTTACTTTTCTCATTTCTACAACTAAATACTTATCAGGAAGCAACTCATAGGAGGAAGGATTTATTTTGGCTTACAGCTCAAAAAGATACAATCTGTTATGGCAACAAAGATGTGGTGGCCAGAGTGTGAGGTGGCTGGTCACACGCATCCACACTCAAGAAGACCAGAGAGAACAGGAAGTGGAGGCTCCCAGGACCCACCCCCTCCAGCAACTCTGCCTCCTAAAATTTCCACAACTTCCAGAACAACAAGTTTAGCTGAGCCCTAAGTGTTCAAACACCTGAGGCCAGAGGGGATGGGAGTGGACTTCACAGGCAAACTGCAACACCTCTTCCCACGAATATTACATTCCTTTCCATGCTGGAACTGAATCTAAGTGTTTTGCGCATCGCATTTAATAGCACACTAAGGCGATCTTTAGTAACCTCTTAGTAAGACCAGTGGGCTGGTTCAGCAGGTAAAGGTGCTATCCATGAAAGACTGGCAGTCTGAGTTCCACACCCAGGCCTGTGGAAAGACACACACACACACACACACACGCACACATGTACACATGCACACGCACACATATACACACACACGAATAAATGCTAAATTAGAAAATAAAAATAAACTCTTACTAAATATCGCTCATTGTACTCACATTTAGTTCTTGAAACCATTTTGTAAGAAAGGTGCTGCGGAGGGGTAGGGAAGTCTGGGAAGAGTTGGAGGGGTGAATATTGATCAGAATACATTGTAGGAAACCCCCCCAAAGGGTAAATTCAAAATACTATACTTACAAAGAAAAAGAAAGGCACTGTAACCTTACCCATTGGCAGAAGAGAAGACTGAGGCTCTATACGTTCACCAGGTCAGCCAAAGGCAGAGTCCCACTCCATCACCCCTCTGGTTGTACAATTACTTATGTTTATGCCAGTATGCAAGGTCTCCTCCATTCTCGAAGCACCAGTATGCTCCTGAAGATGCTCAGGTGGAGCAACCAGTATGGAAAGCCACGGAACAATTCTCCCAGAGTTAGCAACTCATGGGCATCCATTCGTGTGCCTGGGTTATGAAAACAGGAGTGTGTGCGCTGCCCCTAACAGACGAGGCTTCCCCCAGCTTTATCAGCGGGGCAAAGCCTCTTCACACAAAGCCCGCCCAGAGACTATAACTTCACACTTCCACTGCATGGCTTATAAAATGCCCAGATAAGAGAACTGGTATTTATGAAGGGTTATTTGAGGGAAATGAGCCCATCTGTTTCTTTATAATCTAGAGCTAAAGCCCGGATCATCAGAACATTGCAAGATCAGAACATACTATCTTGGCCTCCTGCAAAATTGCTTTCCCTGAGCTCGGCATTCTGTCCTCTGTGCTTATTGGGGGATAAGTCAAAAAGACAGTGCGTGAATCCCACAAATGTGTTTGCAATCGAGAAGTCACCAGAGAACATTTTTATTTCGCCTCTCACGCGATCCTATTGGTAAGTCGACACTCCAGTGAGAACTAGGGTTGTGTGTGTGTATGTGTATGTGTGTGCATTCTCATTTTATCAGTTCTTTGAGAATTCTGTATAATGTATTTTGACCATAACTAACCCTCCCATAATTACTCCTCCCAGACCCATGCCCCTTCTCGACCCACACAAATTGGTGTTCTCCTTTTTTTAATCCATTAACCTAGTGGTTACCAATCTTCCTAATGCTGCAACCCTTTGATACAGTTCCTCCTGATATGGTGACCTCCTATCATAAATTTATTTTCATTGATATTTTATAACTGTAATTTTGCTACTGTTATATATTTTAATGTTAATATCCGTGTTTTCTGACAGTCTTAGGTCTACCCTGCAGAGGGGTCGCAACCCACAGGTTAAGAACTGGTACGTTATCCCATCAAGAACAGTTTGTGTTGTTCTTATATTCTTGGGTATGTGATCTTCCCCCTGGTGGGAAAACAGGCTCTCCTTCTCCCAGCAGCTTTCAACTGCCCAAAGCCCCTAAACCAGATGTGGGTGCCCACCTCCCTTCTCCATACCGTGTTTCTTGTCTGGCTTGAGCTCACAGTTCTTGGACATGCTGTCACAACTGCTGTGAATTCGTATGTGTGACTGCCCTGCTGTGTGCAGAAAACAGTTCCCCTACTCACCTGCCACCTCTGGGTCTAAAAGTCTTTCCACCCCCTCTTGCACAACGAACGCTCCCTGAGCCTCAGGAAGAAATAGGTATGATGCAGATGTCTTATTTAAGGCTGAGAACTAACTCTACAGTTGGGCTCAAGCTCCATACCTTAAGTGGTCATGAAGCTCAGTGCTAATCACTGAAGAAGCTTCGCTGAGAAGTGTTGGCTCGCTTTTAAAATTAGGTTCCGGCTAAAATTATATTTCTTAAGGAGTTTCCTCCGCACACGCTTCGTTACTTGGAAACGTTTAAGCAATGTTTCCTTCATTCTAACCACCCTTCCCAGCATCATCAATAACAACAGTGTGTTGTTGCATTTAATCTTCAGGAGGCATCTTTGAAGAGTTTACTTCTATCGCTCCAGTTAGACTTTCAAGGAAACTGAGGATGGATAATTAATCTAATTTGCCTAAGGTCATACAGGGTTTTTGTCCCCCCTCCATTTGACAATATTCTCTCTGCAGACAAATGTGTTTTATTTTTCTCACAGTGCCTGCCAGGTGGTTCACAGGCAGAATTCTTTCCCATCCTAACAGCTCTGCGGGACACCCTCACCTGTAAACACGCATGCTGTTTTCCTCTGTAGTTCTGATTCTGCCTTACATTTTGAAATATCTTTTTTTGTTCCAAAATGGATAGACAGCGACAAAAAAAATAAAAGAACTCCAACCCAAGTCTGAGATCTAGATAAAAATACCAATATGTGTGCGATTCCCATGTTCTTTGTAGCACGAAACCCAAAATCAAAAACAGAAACAAAAACAAAAATAAAAACCTCTGTATTTCATTAAAAATTTGATAGACATTCAAAAACTACATCAAAAATTTGAAACAAAGATATGATTGAAATTGATTTAAACGAAAGACTGATTGGACAAGAGGAATGAGAATATTTTACTTAANCTGACAAACTCAATGGGTTCAGAGCAGAGGAAAGGAGATAAAAGAAATGTATGTNCAGGAGCTTGCCATTGTACTGCCCAGAGCTTCTCTTTTTAAAGTGGTTTTTCTCCTACAGAGGCCAGAAAAGCAATAAACTTAACAAGGCACACAGAAGCATTCAGGAGTCCGACCACAAAAACCACTTGCTACAACACGCTAACACTGCGCCATGCCTGCCCTTCCTTGTCTTTGTTNCAGGGCAGGATGCCTCGGCCACGCCAAACTTTTATTTGTAATCATTCACAGCCAATTCCAATTTACTACTGAGGTGAGAGTTTAGGTTGACAACTAAACCAAAGCTCCTTCACGCCAGGAAATATTTCTCAACTTTGACTCTATCGCACGCCTGAGTCAGAAAGGGACAAGATCCGTCTCCACAGGTGATGGATGGTCTCTGTTAAAAATAAACCCCACTGCGCTTGGATACTGTTTCTTCCTTTCTTTCTTTTCTTGTTTATTTACTGAGATGAGGTTTTGCTACATGGTCCTGGCTGTCCAGACACTCTCTACAGAAATCAGCCTGACCTCACACTCACAGAGATCTGCCTGGCTCTGCCTCGGAAGTAAAATCGTATGCCAGCCACTGTGCCCAGCTATGATTTACCAAGATGCTAATTGATGATGCTGCTTCTGCTTCTAAAAGTCACGTTAAAGATGAGACAATGATAAGATCATTCTTAGTTGTTGTTGGTTTTGTTTTTTTTTTTTTAAGTTGATTTATTTATTATTTTATGAGTATGGGTGTTTTGTGTGCCTGGTACCACGTGTGTGCAGCACCTAAGGAATACTCATCAACATGAGAGCTGAGAAGCCATCTGACCCTTCCCTAGAGAAAAGTGTTATACAAACAAGGTAACTTCTGACCTGTGTCTGAATGCATGGGGGTTCTGGTTCCATGGGGGGGGAGGGGAGGAGGTTGCATGTTTCAGTTTGTTAACTCTGCTACAGACTAAGTGGCTAAGTCAACAGAAAGGTATGTCCTCACAGACTCGGATGCTACAAGTCCCAAGTCCAGATGTCAGAAAGCTGGTTTTCCTAAGAGCCTCCAGGTGACTGTCATCTCCTTGTCTTCTCTGGTCCTTCCTTTGAGTGTCTGCATTCATTGGAGGATTAGGGACTTCTAATGATCCCATATTAACATAGTTACTTCTAAAAAAAAAGTTGTTACATGTATTTGTTTACTGTATATGTATGTAGTGGGAGGGTGTGAGCTACAGAACACATGTGGAGGTCAGAGGACAAGTTCTTTCCCTCCAGTGCATGGATCCCGGGGATCAATCTTGGGTCATCATGCTTGTCAGTCTCTGCTCCTAACCACTAGGCCACCTTGCCATCCTATAACTTAGTTCCTTCTTTAAGGGTTCTTTAAGGATCCTGCCATGACTGGGGAGATGGGTCTGTGGGTAGAGTGCTTGTGGGAACCTCGTTAGTTCAGATAGTCAGAACCCGTGTAAGAACTAGACACAGCCAATCTGTGGAGCACGCGGGCCAACCAGTCTAGAGAGGCAACGATCTCCAGGTTCAGTGAGAGACCCAATCTCAACAAAATAAAGCTGGAGCGTGATAGAGGAAGACACCCCGGTGTCAACCTCTGGCCACCAGGCACCCGTACACGCGCACACACAGGTGCACACACATCAAATGTAAACACGTACTACACACAAAACGAATAGATATGCTGTCTCCACACAGAGGCATATTCTGAGGTACTTGAGATGAGAACTTCAACATGTGCATTTAAGGGACACTTTGTGGGCCCCAATGGTGTATCTGGCCACTCATGCAAACACTGACACCACACACCACACACACACACACACACACACACACACACCATGTCCTATTCGGACTGCACTGGTGTTCCAAAGCCCAGTGCCCAATCACAGCAACCCTATTTCTCTTATGCTAGATAAATGATTTAAAAAGCTGGGGATTCGGGCTGGAGAGATGGCTCGGTGGTTAAGAGCACTGACTGCTCTTACAGAGGTCCTGAGTTCAATTCCCAGCAACCACGTGGAGGCTCGAAACCGTCTGTAATGGGATCTGATGCCCTCTTCTGGTGTGTCTGAAGTCAGCTACAGTGTACTCACATACATTAAATAAATATCTTTAAAAAAAAAAAAAAGCTGGGGATTCTCTGCCTAAAGCACTTGGGACAGTCATAAAGGGAAAGGAGAATTTCAACAACATCAAAATAATTACATATATATGTATACCTGTTTTCCAACTACGTAACATAAAATGTCAACTGAAAGGATATCCCAGTTTATTTCTTTCATAATAGCAATAGAAATGGCATTAATTTCTGGGGACTAGGCATGAACAAACAGAGAGGAGCTAAGTCTGAGAGGGAGTAGGAAAAAGCAGCCATCATCCCTAGAAAACTTTACAATTCATGGTCCTCTTAACTGGACATGCAAATATCAGAATAGTTATAACTGTACTCACACGTCCCCAAAATACACTCCAAAGGGAGACATGTCTATTGCTAGTATACACACTTTTTTTTCTAATTGTTAGTGATTCTTTTCCCTATTGCAACATAGTTCCAAAGGTATGAGACCACAAAGGAAGTCTAAATTAATCATAATTTTTTCCATTAAAGACATGTTTTAAGATTTATTTTCTTTTATGTGTATGCCTGTTTATGTGCACCATGTGCGTGCAGTACCCAAAGAGACCAAGAGAGGGCATTAGCTCCCCAGAACTGGAGCAATAGGCCAGGGGAGCTACTTATGTGAATGCTGGATACTGAACCTAGGTCTTGAATGAGTGGTTAGTGAAGCTGTCTCTCCAGTCCCCAAAAAAATGGTTTTTATGGCATTTTCCTTCAACTGCTTCCTAACCTTTTTTTTTCCTCATAATCAATACTATTAACCATTCCCTGGCATAAAACTAGTATTTCCCAAGCCGGGCCTGGTGGCACAGGTCTTTAATCCCAGCACTCGGGAGGCAGAGGCAGGCGGATTTTGAAAAGTTGAATTATTTAATATTTTATGAGTAGAGAGAGGTGTTTTGTATGCCTGTGAACTACATGTGTGCAGTACCTGAGGAGTCCAGAAGAGGGTATTGAATTTCCTGGAACTGGAGTTACAGATAGTTGTGATCCTTCATGTGGGTACTGGAAACTGAACCTGTGTCCCTTGGAAGAGCAAACAATGTTCTGAACCACTGAACAACCTCTCAAAATTCCATTTTTAGTTTCTATCCTGTTACTGAAAATTTAAGACTGTCCAGTGTAGTTTTAAAAAGAAAATCAGGACTGGTGAGATGGCTCAGCGGTTAAGAGCACTGGCTGCTCTTCCGAAGATCCTGAATTCTAGCAACCACATAGTGGCTCACAACCATCCATAATGAGATCTGACACCCTCTTTTGGTGTGTCTCAAGACAGCTACAGTGCCAGGCAGTAGTGGCACATGCCTTTAATCCCAGCACTTGAGAGGCAGAGGCAGGCAGATTTCTGAGTTCAAGGCCAGCCTGGTCTACATAGCGAGTTCCAGGACAGCCAGGGCTACACAGAGAAACCCTGTCGGGAGGGGGCGGGAAGAAAAGAAAATCATGGCCAGAGTTTGCAGTTACTTTAGGAGGCAAGTTGGACACAGAAAGAATGATCCCTGCCAATCAGAACACACTGTGTCACCTGAGAGCACTGAGCATAGCCTGTTGAAAGAGGGAGGTCTATAGGACTCTGCTGGGACCCAGAACTGCCTTATGCACCAGCACACTGAACACCTGAAACCCAAATGTCTGGTGACCACCTTTCTTAAAGGGGATTAGGTATCAGAAATTTGTATAATGAAATGATTGATTTTCTGAGGACATTTTTAAATAACAAAATCAAAACTAAAAACAATCCACTCTTAACATATTTCTTTCTACTTCGTGGTTTATAGCCTGCTGCCTTCAAAGAAGCCCTGAATCTTTCACTAAAGAACATGAATACATAAATTATGATTAATAAAGACTATAAGGAAGTAAGACTATAGCTGTAATCCCAGCATCGGGGAGGCTGAGGTGGGATCATTAGCTGAAGACTGGGCTACATAGGAAAATCCTCCTGTCTCATCAGAAAGGGCCAGGAAGATGGCTCAGTGGGCAAGAGCACATGCAGTACGTAACATGAAGGCCTGAGTTCAGATCCCCAGTGGCCACATAAAGCCAAGTGTGTTCCCTGTGGGTGTAACCCCAGAGCTTAAGACAGAGAAAAGCAGATCCCGGAAGCAGCCTTTCCAGCAGGCCTAGCTGAAATAGTAAGCTTTCAACTCAGTGAGACATTCTGTCTCAAAGATGGAGACTGATAGAGCAGGATATGTAACAGTGACTTTTAACTGCCAGGTGGAATTGTTGTCTTGGAGACTTGCTGCTGTATAAGCTCACCCTTTCTAGTTCTGTCTGAACTCTGGCTGGCTGGTTCAACTCAGTTGTTCTGGCTCAAAACTCCTCTCCAAGCTGACTGATTCAATCTGGCTTCTCTCTGCTTCTCACTGACTTGCTCTGCTTGAAAGAAAAAAAAAAAAAGCGCCTCTGAATTCCACGAACTGAACTGCATTTGCCAAGGACCAGCCTTGGTTTGGAGAGGGGTTCTGAGAGAAGGGGTGTCTGGGAGCAGTGAAAAAGAATGACTCGAAGTCAAATCTTGGATCCTGTAAAGTTCTGCTTGAGACAGCTTTTCCAGACTATTTCTCTCTGAGATCTGCTTTCTCTCTGGAGATTTCTCTGTCTATATTCTGCTTGCTTTCTATTCTAAGAGGTCTCTGTGTCCATGTCCTGCTTGCTCGTGGGTCTGTGTGTGTGTGTGTCTGTGTGTGTGTGCATGTGTCTGTGTGTGTCTGTGTGTGTGTGT
>NC_034609.1:35507138-35524486 GCF_900095145.1 Mus pahari | reverse complement strand
TGTGTGTGTGTGAATTGAATTCTTCCAGCAGTTCTCTCTTTTTATCCTGAAAAAAAAAATTATCTGGATAGCTCATCTCAATATTTTATTTTACATATCAATCCAGTCATTTACTCCAGGTTTTCTTTTTGATTATCTCATGAATCAGCATCTCTTGACCCCAGCCCTTTGATTCTTGGGAGACAGAAAGCATACATTTTTTTCCTTAACTTTGCAAAAGAATTCAAAGCTCTGCCTGCCTTTGTTAAGCTGGCTAGGTGGGACCCCGTCCTGAAATTACCATTTCTACCAAGCCTAGGTCTCACCTTGCTCAGTCCTAGGCTGACCCTGAACTCAGGAATCTATTAGCCTTGGTATCCTTCTGACAAGCTGGCTCATACTGTAGCTACCTCTATTCCTTTAGATTCACGAAGCCCCTCATAATTCACATTACATCCTTATATTTTTTTGCATAGTTGAAAAATTATATATTTTTGAATTCATGTTTTTGGAGTTCTTTTCCACAGTGTAAAAGGCTGTCCCGAAGGTCTCACTCTACTCCTGGGCTGCTGCTGTTTCTAATTATCATGGATTCATTAACATTATTAGGGAGGACATTCCTTAAAGGATGTAAAAGATGTACAACGTTATTATACAAACAAGCCTTATGCCCACAGCAGCCATTAGCACTCATGAAAGCCCACACTGGGGCCCTGTCCAAGGGACAGTAACCATGTCACTCTGTCCCCACCTGGGCCACACCATGATCGGCATGCAGTGACCGCACTAACTGAATGGAGCTGCACAAACTCAAACTGACCTCAATTGCATCCAACTGAACTGCACCAAACGACACTGAACTCAGCTCACCTGAACTCCACTGCGCTGTCAAACCTCAATTGAACTGCATTCCCCACCTCACTCTGAGCTGCTCTAAAGTAGCCTCTCTTTCCTGCCTGTCTTGTGGGAGTTGAGTTTGTCCTATCTTTGATTCATTCTGTCAAAATCTTTCTTCGATTCATCACTTTGTCTGCTCCTCAATTAGACATCATTCTTTGGGATTAAAGGTGTGTACTGAAGGCATGTCTGCATTCTAGCCAAAGGATTAAAGGTGTGTTACATGTCTGCATTCCAACCAGATCACACAGATCTAGATGGTCTTTGGAGGCAATCCCTTGCCAGAGCAGCCATGTTGCTGGATTAAAATTCCTCTACCATAACTCAATTAGGAGAATATTCATCCAGCATGTGCAAATCCTTGAGTTCAGCCACCAGAACTGTAAATCAGGAGCAGTGGGGTACGCTTGAAATCCCAGCACTCGCCAGGCAGTGGTGGTGCATGCCTTTAATCCCAGCAGAGGCAGAGGCAGGCAGAATTCTGAGTTCAAGGCCAGCCTGGTCTATAGAGTGAGTTCCAGAACAGCCAGGGCTATACAGAGAAACCCTGTCTCGAAAAAAGAAAAAGAAATCCCAGCACTCATAACGTGGAGGCAGGAGGTTCAGAAATTCAAGGCCAGCCTCTACTGCATAACGAGTTTGAGACCAGCCTGAGACACATGAGACTCCACCTGAAAATTAGGAAAGGGGAGAGAGAGAAAGAGAGAGTGAGAGAGCTAAAAATGATTTATACTAAAAAAAAATTGAATTCAATAAGCAAGCTTCATTCCAGATAGAAATATCTGAAATATTTATATGCACATATGTGTGTACGTCTTCTCCGTGTATGCGAGTATGTGTATGCATGTTCAATAGTGCATATGTGGAAGACAGACTACAACCTTGGGTATAAATTCTTGCAGAACTACTTTTCTGCTGAGTGAGTAAGAACAAGAGATTCACATAAGAGAAGTATATCATTGAATTGGTCTTTGTGCCCCAAGGGAAAAAGATGACTGAGTTTTGGGTCAGGATGGTCTACATGAGACTATTTTGGTTTGGTTTGGTTTGGTTTGGTTTGGTTTGTTTACTCAAATATGCCTTGAGGATTTGGCATGATGATTCACTATTCACAGACTTAATTCTCTTACTGCCTCTTGACGTAAAACATTCAACACCCAAACCAGCCGACTGAGTGAGTGGTTGGCAGGTGAGGAAAACCTGGAGATGCTGGTCTCTCAGAGCCTGGCTCGTTTGGTTTAACACGATGATTTCCAGTTCCACCCATTTTTTCAGCAAACAATATGGTTTTGTTCTCCCTTTATTTTTTTTTTACATTGTGTGTTTGTGTGTGTGTGTGTGTGTGTGTGTGTGTGTGTCCACAAGTCACACAGAACTATTGTGAAGGTCAGAGGAAAATGTAGAGGATTCATCTCTCTTCTACAGATCCTGGGACTCAAACCCAAATCATCAGCTTTAGCGGCAATCATTCTTACCCACTGAGCCATCGCACCAGCCCCAAATCTGGTGTGTCTAGACCGTATTTTTTTCATCCACTTGTCTGGTCCAGTAACTTAGCTATTGTGGATAATACCACAAGAAACACTGTAGATATCTCTGCTGTATCCAACTTTGGATTCCTTTAGGTGCTGAGGAGTGGTATAGCTGAATCCTACAGTATTTCTCTTTTTTTTTTTTTTTTTTTTGGTGGTGGTAGTTTTAGAGACCTTCATATTGGTTTCTATGACGTGGGCACCAGTTTGTACTCTCACCAATGCTGTATAAGGGTTCCTTTCCCTCTCTCATCCTCACCAGTATTCACTGTTGCTTGTTTTCTTGATGACCGCCATGCAGATTAAGTTAAGGCATCTCACCATATCTTTGATTTGCATTTCCCTGGTGGCTAAAGGTGTTGAATGTATTTTCATGTGTTTGTTGGCCATATGCACTTCTTCTGAGAAGTGTCTGTGTGGTTCGTTCACCCAGCCAGCTGAGCCCTGGAGGATGTTCCCAGCCAGTCTCTTTCAGTAGATGGTACTGTCAACTTGGTATTTCCTTAGATGCAGAAGCCAAGTCAAGATTAATCATACAGACCATTCACTGAGGCAACGTGCCTGTGTCCCATGGAAAGATGGGAAGAAGCAGAAGGTAGAGGCTGATTCAGAATGTGACCCAGGACCACAGTTGTAAAAGCAAAAACGAAAGGAAGAGCCTGGCCCATGGTAGAGCTTTGCAAAACCCAAATAGAATGATGACCAAAAGCTACTTTTACAGGAGGGATCCTGGGTTGGGCAAAATGGGCCTGGCACCAGATTCATCACCAAGCTCAGTCACGGATGAGAAGCAGCCTGGAGAAGCCTGGTCCAGCATGAGCTCAGTGCAGACACGGCAGCTGGTACTGTCCATCAAGGGAGCTCTCAACGGTGGGTTCTTTGTCTGCAGATCTTAGCGGGTCACTTTCAGAGTTCCTCCATCATCAGACACATGTGTCATGGGAACTCTGGAGCAAGCTTTGTCCTTTGCTATGACATCTCAAACATGGCAAGAGAATATCGAGAGTTCTGTAAAATCAATTAACTGAGCTTCTGCAGTCTTAAATGGAGTGAGCAGAACATAATTTGGCATTTGATAGCTCCTTCCAGGCCTCAGCTTGTAGGATTAATAACGAGACCCAGGAATTCCATGATCATGCCCTCCAAGGCTTGGTCGTGTGTGTCAGCTCTTCCATCAGATAATACGAATCTAATAAAGCTGTTGGTAACATTTTAGTCATCTTTCAGTTTTGTGACTGCCACCCTACTAAGCTATCAGGTGACCACTTGACACTGATTTCTTCTAACTCTACAAATCACACACCTAGTTATGAAAACATAATCATTATTGACTCAACAAGTGGACAGAATGGTGTGAATGAATGACTTCTGTACAACCATGCAGCTACTGCCATAATGATTCACTGATATTCCATTCACATCCCACCCCCACCAAAAGATCAGAATAAATTCCTAGATACTGTGTTAATTCCTCTGCAAATGTTTCAGTATGCCTTTTCCTAAAACTAACATCATAACTAGAAAGGATCCACAATGATATGACTAAACACTTGCAATCATTTTTTTTTTTGTCTATTGGTTCATAAACTGTACGGTTGCTTTCTCAACAAGCAGCCAAACAGTCTTTAAATTGCAAGTCTCTTGCCTAACTCTTTCCTCCTGTATTAAAGACTTCTTCCTTGGGGTGAAGCTCAGTAAATCAGGCTGTTAGAAAGAAAGTGAAACAACTGAATCAAAGGCTTCAGGAAGTTCCTGAAACTGATCAGATTTACGAAGCCATATTCTCTCTCTCTCTCTCTCTCTCTCTCTCTCTCTCTCTCTCTCTCTCTCTCTCTCTCTCTCCAAAAATATATAAGCCATAGGAACTGTTGGGAGTCTCAGATAAGTTCAGCAGTCCACAATAAGCAGAGACCAGCTAAGCCACTGGAAGAGACACAGACTAACTAGGCTACCTGTAAAGGACCCTCTCCAACCCACTAAGCTATCTGGAGATTGTGCAGTGTGCTCCAAGATCTGTCATCCGTGATAGAATGGGCATTTGGTGATAAAGCTACCTTTGAGTCATCTCTAATCCTTCATCCATATTCCTATAAATAACCCTAATAAGACTTATTGGTTCACCAAGCTAGGTTTTGGTAGTATCCTTACTTAGGTATAATGTTAATTCCAGACCTGGTGTGAGTAGACACTTAACTTCTCCCCCAGAAACAGTGTCACAAAACAGAGTCACAGATATGAATAAGGTCTCTTATAAACTGTGTTTCTTCTCTTTCTGTCATCTTAGATGGCTACCTATTTGTTGACTGTACCAGGTCATATGTCTTGAAGAGTTTCCACCTGATGGAGTCTACCAGCCTTGCCTCTGCAAAACCATCTTAATATAGATGCATCTGGCTGTATGTGTGGGAGTCACACCCTGGAGCAAATGCTCCAAGAGATTTTTCACAGAGAGCTCATGAGGAAAAAATTGAGCCCAGAAATTTCAAATGCTCATCATTGAGATGCTAGGCTTAACACTTGAATGTCAATTAGCTACTCGGGAGACAATATTCTCCATGCTTCTCTTGGTATTTCTTAATTTTGCTACCTCGGGGTCTTCTATAATATATTTTTGCTATTAATATCAACAAGTATAATGCAAAACTTGGTTGGGTTTTTTAAAAATAAATAAATAAATGACTTAGAGGCTAGAGAGAGAGCGCAGTTGGTAAAATATTTGCCTTGCAAGCACAAGGATGTGAATTCAATTCCACAGAACCCCCACACACACACAAAAAGCCTGGCATGGCAGTGCTTACAACCTCAGGTTAGGGGAGAAGGAGACAAGTGAACCTCTGAGGCTCACTGGCCAGCCAATCCAGCTTACACAGCAACTCCAGCCCAACAAAACCAGGTGGGGCCGGTGGGATGACTGATTAGGTAAAGGAATTTGCCAAGCCCGACGACCTGAGAGTAATCACTGAAACCTGTATGGCAGAAGGAGAGAATCAACTCCTAAAAATTTCCCTCTGACTTTCATACATAGACCACAGTGTGCACATGTGTGCATATACACACACTCAATACTATAATAAACATTTTTAAAGAATGGTACATTATTTATTTAAAAGAAAAAAAAACAGAATGGTGCCTAAGGAACAATAGCCAAAGTTGACTTCTGCCTTGCACGCGCGCGCGCGCACACACACACACACACACACACACACAAATATGTACCCAATGCACACACGTGTCCGCACACACACACACACATGAATATGTACCCAATGCACACACATGCCCACACACACACACACACACACACACACACATGAATATGTACCCAATGCACACACGGGTCCTCACACACACATGAATATGTACCCAATGCACACACATGCCCTCACATACACACACACACACATGAATATGTACCAAATGCACACATGTGTCCTCACTCACACACACACACACACACACACACACATATACATACACACACACACCCATGAATATGTACCCAATGCATACATGTCCCCTCATGCAAATGCCTCACCAGGCTTTGTTTCCTGGACGCTCAAAGAATTCCTTATCGTTAACATCTAATGGATTTACTAGAATATATCTCCATGTTGACCATTCTGGCCAGTTTTCTCCTGTTTGTTTTGTCCCCTTTCAATAGGTAGATCTACACATCCTTTTATTTCATGAAATATTTCTGTTTCTTTTCTTTCTTCTTTACTACTTGGGGACAAGCTCAGGGTGCTGCACATGCTAGGCAGATGCTCATCTACTGAGCTGTCCCCCTGCCCAGGGCAGTTTTTCTTAAATGACATTCTTCATTGCATTCTTTTGTGTTGTGTATCTTCAAAAACGTCAAGAACATTGAAGCTTCACTGCCTGTTTTGCTTCTCAAGATGCTGTTGAGCTGATTCCTGGAGAGTGGGCTAACCTGATGCAGCGGGGGAAAGATTACAGTTAAGAGCATTCTAGGAGCCCAGAGTCACAGATGCAAGAACTGAGACTCTTCATTTGAATAGCCACAGCTGGTGGCCGAGGTTGGATATGTGATAAATATACAAAGTGCAGGAAAGAACCCAGACTGGAGTGACAGGACCCTCTTCATAACATGCTTTGATGCCAAATCAATGTGCTTTGAAATTTTTTTTTGAAAGCTAATACAAATTTTGAAGTATACAGAAATCCTTTATAGCTATCACCATGCTGCTGTGAGAAAGAAAGAAAGAAAGAAAGAAAGAAAGAAAGAAAGAAAGAAAGAAAGAAAGAAAGAAAGAAAGAAAGAGAGAGAGAAAATTGAAATAAAGACACTGCCGTGGCTTGCTTTCTGTTGCTGTGATAAACACCATGATCAAAAGCAACTGGTGGAAGAAAGGGTTTGTTCTCACTTACAAGTTATAGTACATCACTGAGAGAAGTCAAGGCAGGAGCTTGAAGCAAAAACAGAAGTAGAGACCATCATGAAAGACTGCTCACTGGCTTGTTCCAGCTGGCTTGCTCTGCTGGCTCTCTTACACATCTCAGGCTCACTGACCTAGAGATAGTCCCTCCCACAGTGGGATAGACTCTCCTGCATCCATAAGCAAGTAGGGGCTTTACAGACGTGGTCACAGGCCAATGGGCAATGGGCATTTCTTTAGTTGTGGTTTCCTCTTCCCCTAGATAATTAGGTTTGTGTTAAGAGGACAGCTGAATCTGACTGGGGAAGACACTAAATGAGAAAAACAAAACAAAACAAACAAAAAAAAACCCACAAGCAAACATACACACACACTGAATATATATGTTGAAATATACATATATATTGAAATATACATATATATGAAAATATACTATAGCTCATACATATGTAAAATGATCACATTAATCAAAACAATTTTCAATGTTTAAGGAGATAGAAATGTTCATGATTCTGTTTTAATCATTATGTACTATATCCAGGTATAAAATGATCACACCATAACCCAATACACTTATATAGTTAGTTGATTATCAGAGTCAGCAAGAACAGAACTGAGAACGGCAATACAGAGATCTATAGGTCGAATTGAATGGTGTTTAGAACTAATATAGATACTAAATGCAGGTCTTATATGCATGTGGTAAAGGGAAAAAGGCAGAAATGATGAGGCCTGGGTTTCAGGAGAATACCCCAGGCTGTGTCTGTCTTCAACTAAGACAAGAAAATAGCAGGCAGAAATGAAGAAAGCAAACAATTATCCCGAGATGCTCAAAGGGTAGAGGCAAGGGAAGAGGGGGAAGCTTTGGGCAGATGGGAGATGTTTGCTATAGACAGACAGAAATCACGTGGGCCACTAGGAGCCTGTGAAGGAGACACAATCACATATGCAGAGCACTAAAGTGTGGATCTGGAGAGCCCCCTCAAACCCATGTTAAAGACTTTCCAATCCCTGGAATCTTTCAAAGGTGTGGACTAGTGGGAGGTTTTAGTTCACCGGGAACAGACTCCTGAAAGAGACTGTGGGAAACTGGGCTCCAATGCTGTCTTGTTTGCATCCCAGGTACGAAGGGAACGGTTCTGTTATATGTTCCCACCAGCTATGTCAGCACAGACTGTCTTAGTTTGGGTTCTACTGCTGTGAAGAGACACCATGACCAAGACAACTCTTATAAAGACAAACATTTAACTGGGGCTGGCTTACCATTTCAGAGGTTCAGTCCATTATCATTATGGTGAGAAGCATGGCATTGTGTAGGCAGGCACAGTGCTGGAGGAGCCAAGAGTTCTTGATCTGAAGGCAGACAGAGGAAAACTGTCTTTCACAGGCAGCCAGGAGGAGGCTGGAATCTTACCCTGGGTATAGCTTGACCTTATATATGAGACCTCAAAGCCCACTTCCACAGCGACACTTCCAACCAGGCCACACCTCCTAATAGTGCCACCCCCATGGGCCAAGCACTCAAACACATGAATCTATGGGGGTCATACCTATTCTAACCACCACAGAGACCCAAAGCAATGCACCAGGACCTCTGAGACAGTAAGGCAAACTAAACCTTTCTTTTCCATGAGCTGAGCATCCCAGGTATTTGTTACAGTGACAGAAAGCTGACTGACTCCCAGAGCAAAGGGAAGGCCCTTGAAGAAGGGATAACAGGTCAAGGTAGGAGAGAGATAGATAGGTCAAAAACCTGAACAATGGGATTGGGGTCACAGGTAATCAGAAAAAGAATATTTCTTTTCCTGACCTGGGAATGAATTAGGAATATTGATCCTCTTGTGTGCAACGAACATCACAGCCGGCACTTCTGCACACTCTACTCTCTGATCTTCACAAGAGAATGTCTCTGCTGACATCATCATCTACACTTTGCCTGTGCACATGTTCTAAAGCTCTTATTCACTCTTGGGCAACAACCGCAGTGTCCCAACGTCTCAATCCAAAACAAAGAGCTAAGAGTTCAAGTTCCCACTATAGCTAGAAACCATATGTTTTCTCACAAGAAGTTGTTTTCCTAAGTAAAGGGACAGAAATATTTGTGGATAATATATGAGGTCTGACGCTTTCTAGTGTGTTTGTGGGTGTGTACATGTGCATGTGTGGTGTGCATGTAGGTCAGAGGTCAACCTCAATTGACCTTCCTTAAGTATCATTTCCCTTCCGTGTGTATGTATGCTTGTTTCTTCGTTTGTTGAGATAGGGTCTCTCAATGGTCTGGAGCTCGCCAAGTGAGCCCTGGCTGACCAGTGAGCCCCAGAGTCCCATCTGCCTCCATCTCCCCACATCTGGGATTACCAGCTGTTCTACCATCCTGGCTGTTTTGCATGGATTCTGGAGATAGAAATAAGGTCTATGCTTACATGGCAACCTCTTCACCAACTGAAGTAGATCTCTAGATTCTGGCTTTTTAAAAGAAAAATAATCAGTAAAACAGGATTGGGTATCAGTTGAAGCTGGGTAATAGAACTTGAAAACACAGCATCTATTGTCTTTACTTTTGTGAGACCTTGACATTTTTATCAACTGAACAGTTTTTCAAACATTTCAAAGGAAACAATTTTCTATTAAATGTGTTTATCCATAGCCATACTTGGTTCCCACCCTAAGCAGAAAAGACTCTAGATGTGTGAATTTCAACTATTGCTATTATCACCACCAAATCTTGGAGTTTCTTTTTATAAAAGACTAAAACTTCAGAGGCTAGTGAGATGGCTCAGCAAATAAAAGTGTGGTCCAAACAAGCCTGATGACCTGAGTCTGATTCCCAGAACCTACATAACAAGCCTGATACAGAAGTATACATCTGTAATCCCAGAACTCCTACAGGAGGTGTACATCTGTAATCCTAGGACTCCTATAAGAGGTACACATCTGTAATCCCAGAACTCCTACAAGACGGGAGACAAGGAACTACAGAAGTTCCCAATTCCAGCTGTGGAGGTTTGAATGAGAAATGTCACCCAGAGACTCAGGATTTGAACATGGGGTTTCCAGTTGGTGGTGCTGTTTGGGAAAGTGGTACAGCCTTACCTAAGGAAGTGTAAAGCCAGAGGCAGGTTTCAAGAGCTTAGAGCTTTGTCATTTCCGTTTTGCAGTGGAAGCTGTGATCTCTCAGCCTCCTGCTCCAGTTCTTGCCACTCTGCCCTCTCTGTCGTTTTATGGACTCTCTCCCTCTGGAACTGTAAGCAAAACAAACTCTCCTTTCTGTAACTTGCCTTCATCATGGTGTTTGACCAGGGCAATCAAAAAGTAACTGAGAGCCAGGAGCACAGCAGAAACAACTGAGATCTCAAAGATGAAGGCAAGAACCAATTTACAAAACATGACCTCTGGCCTCCACACGTCATGATACACACACATTAATAATAGAACTGTTCTAAAGACTAAAACTTCATTGCTAAACACCACACTAGAATTGGGAAAGTCATTTTTATTGCCCGAAATTTCAATAGTAATTTGCTAAATATTTATTTTATTTTACTAAGAACCCCTTATCACCAAAAGTTACTGAAACATTTTTATGTATGAAATTATTATTTTGCTAAGATTTTAAGCTTCTCTTTCAGGATTTGTNTATTCTCTCTCTCTCTCTCTCTCTCTCTCTCTCTCTCTCTCNCNCACACACACACACACACACACACACACACACACACACACATACATGACCATATGCATGCTTTGTTGTATGATTTAGCAGTTTCCTAGATTTTTACCAAAAGAAATCCCTCCTGGTCATGCTTACAGAAAAGTCTATCAACATTCAAACGAATATACATTGTTAGCAAAACCAGTAAGAACATGTTACTCAACTTCTCTAAAGCCTCTAAAATAACTAAACCCCGTGTGTAGCAAAAGGCAGAAATCTCTGCAGGCCAGAATCATCTAGAACAAATTTTAAAAGATGAGGCTGGGGCAGTGGATGGGCAGCGAACCATGCACAACTTGCTTGGAGAGTCACCAGTTTGAAAAGAGCATTGTCAGGCTGACAGAGCATTTGTCTCAGTAAATATTCTTTCTTCTTCATCCCTGAGCCACTGGAGCATGAGAAGATGAACACAGACCGCACACTGAAAGTCTCTACTGAGTACTCGTAACACACGGGCTGGAAAACTCTCTATCTACCTGGTCTTTGTGGGATGTACAAGCGGAAGAGGAGAGGCTAAAATGAGGGAGAGGCCTCCGCTTCCGCTTCCCTTCTGCTTCCACTTCCGCTTCTGACCAAACTGAACCCCTCACCAAGGAAAATCTTTGGAAGATGGATGGAGTACTGGGAATGTATGGGAGGCTACAAGAGGCACCTATGGCCCGAGGAATCTCACACTACTTGTGATGTGGAAGTAAGGTCAACTTCAGGTACCGTGTGCCACTCAAGCATGTGCTAAATCATCACCTACACCCAGAAAAGGTATGGTATAGCGCACGCGTGCTGGAGATATGAGGCCTCCGCATGCTAGACACACATTCTTCCAGCAAGCTATACCTCAGGCCCCAAAGGATTTCCTTTTTAATATCTGAAATAAAAGGGAAACGTGTGCCAATTTGTTTAATGAGGCCAGGCTAACTTTCTTATTAAAACTTGAAATGGATCTTGCAAGAAAAGTGAATTATGAACCAATAGTCATCATGAACATAATCACAAAACTGATTTCAATGTAATTTTAACTTTTATTTTAAAGAGATAATAGGCTGCAACCAAATGGAATTTATCTCGGGGTTCAAGGTTGAATCCATATTGGGAGATGGGGAACTAACCAATATTTAAAATGGGGCGGGGGAGAGGGGATATAACCTCCACATAGATTTCAGGAAAGCACTAAAACTTTACCAAAAAAATAAAAAATAAAAAAATAAAAAAATAAAAACCTTGCAACACACTGGAAACAGGAAAGTGTTACTTTGATTTGATATTGAAGTTCTACAAAATAACTATATAAAAAATTTACATAATAGTGAAGTATTGAAACCTTATTTCCAAAGGACCCACCCAGCTGCTTCTGTTCCTTATGGTAAATTAGGTCTCATGCTGAGTGTTAAATAAGTAAGAGACCTACCAACGGATAAGAGTGAAAAGCACAAGCCTGATTAGTCAGCCATAGCCTTCTCTGTGGCAAATCCAAATATAACCCAGAAAGACACTTTTTAAATGAACTGAATCAAGTGAGATTTCCCACTCGATATGAAAAGCTTGTATTGTTATTTATCAGAAAAGAGTGGAAAGGAATTTTTGCGTTTATAGTTGTGCATGGTATATGTATGTGTTCGCACACGTGTGGGGACACATGTAGAGTACATATGCACCTGTGTGTGCTCACATGTGAAGGCCAGAGGTTGACTGTTTCCCCCATCACTTGCCACCTTAGATACTAAAGCAGGGTCTCCCTTGATCCTGGAGTTTGTTGGTCTGTAGTCTAGCCAGCCCACTCCAGACAGCCCCTCCCCCAACTTGTCAGCTACAGGAGGACTGCCACACACACTTGTCACTTACATTGATACTAGAAATCTGAAGACTCCTTCTCTGGCCCACCCAGAGGTGTTTGACCCACACACCATCTGCCAAGCCCCCTAGAAGTGTATTTTTGTAATCATGGTCACAAAAACATGAAGAACATGTATGTATGAATTGTACAAATTGAGTATTCCTAGGTATTAGCTAAATTGGGTATGTTCAGTTCTTCACAAAACACTGAACACATCATTGACGTCGACTGTTAAAAAAGGCAAACAATCAATATTTATGTCTATGAACTTCAAAGCAAAATATTATGAAGATAATATTTCCCTTGAAACCAATACAAGTATTTTGTAAAAATCTGTACCTGAATTTTTATATAGTGGGGGTTGAGATGCCGCAAAGTGAACTGCCTATGTGAGTCTAAAAGCCCACAACCAAGCAAGACAGTTTTGCAAATGAACAGAGCTGAAGACCTCACACAACTAGGTACTGAGACTTTTATTCTAAAAGCACAGGAGTTAAGATAACACATCACTCAGGGACGGAAGAATGACTCCAGCTCAGAAGAGCAGAGTCCAGAAGCAGGACTCCACAGATAGGCACACGTGGATTCTAACAAAGGTGATGCTTCAGGGATAAGCAAGAAAGAAGGGGCATTTCAATAGAAGGTGCCACGTCCCTTGGATTTCAGTGTGGGGGAAAAAATAAACTGATGTGTGACCTTTCCTTACACAATACACAAAGAGTGTTCAGAGATTTTGAAGATCCAAAGAGCAAAGGTAAAAATAATAAAACTTTTATGATAAAAAACTCCGGAGAAAATATTCATGACTTCAGGGGAGCAATGACAAATGATTCTTATGTAGAATAGTTCTGTATAAATGTGCACATGACCGCTAAAACGGGGACAACATGATAAAAATGCATCTTACCTAAAACAGATATCCAGGTGGCAAAAAAAAAAAAAAAAAAAGCAATTAAGAGATGTTGAACCTCATCAGTCATCGAGAATACACAAAAGGGACTAGAGAGAGAGAGATGTTCAGTGGTTATAAGCTAATTACAAGGGACCTGAGGTCAGATCCCAGCCTGCACAGAGCAATTCACAACTGCAAGTAACCCCAGTTCTAGAGGACCCAATGCTCACTTCTGTTACCTATGGACATCAGACACACATGATACAGACAAATACATGCAGGCAAAACACTCATACATATGAAATAAAAGGAAATAAATATTTTTCATAATTATAAAAAATAAAATTATGATATGTCACTGTGCAAAGTGACTAGAATGACAAGAAGAATAGCAACAATAAATAATACTAACCCTGACTATGCTGGAGAGCAACCGGAAACATCCCACACTGACGGAGGAAGTAGCAATTAGTACAGACACACTGGAAAACTCCTTGACAGTATCAGATAAACTAAAACCATTGTGTGTACTATTGTACACACATAAGTAATATGACAGGTATTGTGAGTTGTGTTTCTCACTATAAAAGAAATGACAGACATGAGGTTGGAGAGATGGCTCAGCAGCAAAGAGCACTGGCTACCCTTGCAGAGGACCTGGGTTTGATTCTCAGCACCCACATAGCAGTCCACAACCATCTATAATACCAGTTCCAGGGAATATGATGCCCTCTTCTGACCTCTGTGAGCACCAGGCACATACATGGTACACACATATACAGTCAGGCAAAACACACATACACATAAATAAATAAAAATGAGAAAGAAACCATAAACGTGGGGTGATCCTGAGTGATTGCCCTGGAACTAGAAGTCAAAGAAAGATAAATCCATGGTTGTTAGTATTAGCTATCAACTTGAAAGACTATAGAATGGCTTGTGGGTGGTTATACAAATTATGTTCATTAGTTATTCCCTGGGCAGGGGACCCTGGACTATGTAAACAGAGAGGATAACTGCACAGATACATACCCTCACTGTTCTCGCCTCATCACTGTGGACACAGTGTAACCAGATGGTTCAAGTTCTTTTCACCTTGACTTTGCCGCCATGATGAATTGTACACTGCACTGTGGGCTAAAATGAACCCTTGCTTCCTTAAGTTACTATTGTCAGGATTATTTTATCACAACAACAGGAAGAGAAACTAAAGCACTGTGCTTTCGGCAATTTACATTAAAAACACCTAGAAGTCATGTGTTCCCATAGACTAGACCCTAGATCCTATTCCTTTAGTCCCATTCACCTCTGGAAGGACATAAAGCTCCCTGGGAGTAGTTACCACATAACATAGGGATGTCTTACATTGCCAAAAAAGCATATCATATCTCAAAAAAAAGAAAAAGAAAGAAAGAAAGAAAGAAAGAAAGAAAGAAAGAAAGAAAGAAAAAGATAGAATTGTGTTCACAAGACACAGATGCTTAAAGTAGCTTCTAGTGTCCAAATCTTAGAACATCCAACGAGTAAAGAATGTAAGAGAGAGAGACAGAGACAGAGACAGAGAGACAGAAAGAGAAGAGAAGAGAAGAGAAGAGAAGAGGAGAGGAGAGAAGAGAAGAGAAGAGAAGAGAAGAGAAGAGAAGAGAAGAGAAGAGAAGAGAAGAGAAGAGAAGAGGAGTTTAGACTTAAATTCTAAGTTTCAATGAAAAGTAGGATGTTTACTGAGTTGTTTTGATCCCCAGTCCTTTTCATTACAAAACAAAATAAGCATGCAATGAGCAAAACAGATATACAGAACAAAACTAAATTCACAAAAATAGTCAAAGCCTCAACAAAAAGAATCACCATGCGCCACAGTGAAATCACATCCCAGATAGGACCTCAAAATGCTTAGGTAATATCCAAGCCCAATTATCTTAATTATAATCTTAATCCATGTGTGATGAAACATCAAAGAAATAATCATTGAGGAATACTCTTTAAAAATCTGTCCTGCCTTATTTTTTTCTTAATGAAAAACAGAACCAGATTGAAAAGTGAGGTGGTTTGAATAGCTATGGCCCTCATAGACTCATGTATTTGAATGCCTGGCTCATAGAGAGTGGCACTATTAGGAGGTGTGGCCTTGTTGGAGGAAGCATGTCACTGTTGAGGCAGGCTTTGAGGTTTCATATGTGCTGAAGCTCTGCCCAGTATGGAACACAGTTGCTTTCTGCTGCCTGCAGATCATGATGCAGAACTCTCAGCTCCTTGCTGGCACCCTGCCTGCCTGCATGCCTCCATGCCTCCTGCCATGATGGTAATGGACTAAACCTCTGAAACTGTAAGCTAGCCCCAACTAAATGTTTGCCTTGATAAGAGCTGCCTTGGTCATGCTGTCTCTTCACAACCATAAACAAAAACTCAAGACACAAGATTCCACAGGAGTCCTCTGAAAGGCATGGTTCCAGACTGAGGTATGGCAAGGCAGTGCCCTGTGGCCTTGATTCAGAGCTCCTGTAGCTATCACCCAACCATCGGGGTGGAGAACCTCTGCCTCCCCACACCAGTTTGAGCCCCAGGTTTGGCATCTATGAGTGGAGCAACCCTACACAAGTCAGTAAACACTTAAGAACTCTACTTTCTCCTTTGAAAAATAAAGAGAACAGCTAGGATGTGGAGGTGCACGCCTTTGATCCCAGGACTCAGGAAGCAGAGGCAGACAGATCTCTGAGTTCAAGGCCAACATAGTCTATAGATTGAGTTCTAGGACACCCAGGGATAGACAGGGGGAACCCTGTCTTGAAAAACAAACAACAACAACAACAACAACAAATGGGGGAGGAAGGAAGAAAAAGAAGGGATTGGAAGGGAAGAGAAGAAACAGAAGCAACTGGGATGCATGGTTTTTAGGATCTCAGATTACATCCTATAATTTAGGTTTTGTTTCCTAGAGTCAGTGTCTCAAGGTTTGTGAACTCAGTGTCGCCTGGGACTTTGTAACTACTGGGGACAATGAGAAGATGAAGTAAATATGGCTGGATTACAACACAAAATACAAAACACATATATCCAGGACTGAGGGTGGAGCTCAGTTGGTAGAGCACTTGCCTAGCATGTCAACATCCCTAGGTTCTGCCCCAAATACCACCCAAAAAATGATGATAAAAATACCTCTCCAGTTGTTAGCACACACACTAGTGATCGGATGCACAAGTACTCAGGGAACAAGAAAGACATTTCCTGTGCAGAATCTCAAATAACCCCTAGGTTCTCTGCCCTGAAGGGTGTGAAGTCTAAATTTCTGCTTGTCACATGATCTCCTTCCCCAAAGCTTAGTATTCAATGGGGAAGGAAGTGTTAAAAGCAAACAAATCCAGAGAGATGGCTCAGTGGGTAAAGGCACCTGCTGCCAAGCCCTGTGCCGTGAGTTTCCTTGGGACCCACATGGTAGAAGGAGAAAATGACTCCTGAAAAACTTCCCCACCTACACACACACACACACACACACACACACACACACAGCACTTGCTCAATCATGATGAGGGCCCAAGTTCTGATCCCAGTACCCACATCAGGCAGCTCACAATTTCTAATAACTTCAACTCCAAGGCATCTCATGCCCTCTCCTGGTCTCCAAAGGCACCTACACACACTTGTGAGCAGACACTCACACATATATACACACATAAATAAAATGAAATCGTTCTTTGGGAAAAAAAAAAAGGCCGAGGAAAGGAGGAGGCTGATGCTACTCGCTGCTCTGCCGTGTCACCACGAGTGCAGGTTCCTCCCCCATCTCCCAGGCCTTCCGTCCTATACACACCGTGTTCACGCTCCCACTAAAACGGTAGCTGTTGCCGCTCCAGGCGTCACATCTGTGTTCTAAAGAAAGAAGGAAGAAAACGGGGGAAAGAGAAAGTAGCCCTGTTCCTTTCTTTTAAAATCGTTTTGCTCTTAAATATGTGTCTCGTGGGCAAGGAATCTAGGGGAATGAAATATGTCCTAAAGTTAAGTTGGCCACCTGAAGGGTAGTGGTCACAGGACACACAGAAAGAAAGAAAGAAAGAAAGAAAGAAAGAAAGAAAGAAAGAAAGAAAGAAAGAAAGAAAGAAAGAAAGAAAGAAAAGAA
>NC_034609.1:35495267-35506468 GCF_900095145.1 Mus pahari | reverse complement strand
TCACAGTGGCACAGAGTCACTGGGACACGCTAAGTCACAGTGGCACAGAGTCACTGGGACACGCTAAGTCACAGTGGCACAGAGTCACTGGGACAGCTTGTATAAGACCTGAGCAAGTCCAAGCCAGACCAGATCCCAGGTATACAGCGGGGGTCTGGGGCAGGGGCACCGAGCCTTAAGTCCCACCCTTAGCTGAGTAGCTATTGGCATTTCATAGCTGCTAGGAGAGAGTCGGTTTTCTTTAAAGGACCTCAGAGAAGATTGTCACCCAGGTCTGATCTCACACCCAGCAGTATTTGGGCAGCACAAGTTGCATTCCATAGGTTTGTGGTGTGTGTGTGTGTGTGTGTGTGTGTGTGTGTGTGTGTGTGTGTGTTTAAAGATAAAGAACATGGAGTTAGTTGTGTATGGGTGTAGGGGTGGATTGGGAGAAAGTTGAAGGAGAAGGGTTAATATGATCAAGTTAAGTTAAGTTGTATGAAATTCCCCAAGGTTTAATAAAAATAACATAAAAAAAAAAAAAAAAAAAAAAAAAAACGAGGCTGGAAAAGCTGTCTCGGATTGTAAAGCACTTGCCATGCAAGTATAAAGACCTCAGTTCAACCCCCTTGAGTTCCACTCAAAAGCCAGCCACAGTGGTCCTCACCTATAATCTCAATCTAAGAGAGGCCAAACCAGACAGATCCTGGAGGCTTGCTGGCCACTCAGTCTGGCTAAATGGGTGGGCGTGAGGTTCAGTGGGAGACGGTACCTTTAAAAATATAGAGTAACTAAGAAGGATATTTGACATTGACCTCTGGCCTGCATATACATGTATACACACACACACACACACACACACACACACACACAAACTGCATAGACTTACAAAGCCTACGTCTAGAACATCCAAAGAACTATTACAGCACAATAACACAAAGACAGTTAAGCTTCTTCAAAACAACAACAACAACAACAACAACAACAACAACGTTTTCTCTGTGAGAAGACATCACCGAGAGAATGGAAAGACAGTTACAGGAAACTAAAAAATATTTGTAAACAAACGCCGCTTCCAGATTACATAAACAGCTCTCAAGCCTCGACAATAAGAAGACAAGCAACGTGGTTTTTAGTGGGCATAACATCTCACTCAAGAAAATGCACAAGCGCACAAAAAAAAAAAAAAAAATGCTGACCATCTTCACGATTCATTAAGGGAAATGCAGATTCACACAAGATACTAGGAGGTACTCAGCCAAATGGCTGAAGCGTTTAAATCTTTATCCTCTCAAGATCTGGCAAGGATGAGAAGCAACTGAAGTGAACCAAGTGAAGTCTAGTGAACTGCTGGTGAGAGTGTAAGCAGCGGGGCCACATGGGGAGACATCTGGGCAAGTCTTCAGAAGCCTAAACAAAGGTGGCAGCGCCTTACTCCTGGCTTCTCGGCCCTTAGGGATTTACCCTAGAGGAACGAAGGACAGATCTGTCAGTGGAGACCTGGCCTGGCAAGCAGGAGGGCCTGAGTACAACAACCCTCAGTACGCATGCGCAAAAGTCAGGCATGGCGGCACCCGTTTGCTGTCCTAGCACTAGAGAGGCTAAGACAGGAGGGCTCTGTTGCCTACTGGTTAGCGTCCTAACCTATGTGATGAGCTCCAGGTCGATAAGAGATTCTGTCTCACAAACAAGGTGGATGGCTCCTGAATGACCCTGGCCTGCGCATGCACACACACTCACACACACACACAAACTTGCACACAGATGTTCAGAGAAATTTTGTCATATCCCCAAATGCCCATCAGCAGCCCCCACCACCAGATAAGCCATCTCTGAAACCAGTGTTCCCTGGTGGGTAGCAGGGCCTATACGTATTGCCATTGCTCTTAATAGTGACTGGAGTCTGAACTGCCCCCATGGCTTCCTGATTAACTGGACCCTGGGGGCCTCTTCAGTGCTTCCGTTTGTCCCACAGGCAGCTGGACAGCAGCAGGAGAGCCAAGTCTGTAGGTGGACTTTTCCCAGAAGTCCTGCTAATTGACAGCAGCTGGACAGTGTCCCTCATTTAACATCTGTCTGTTGAGAGAATCCTAACCTCAACTGCACAGTGATAGCAGGGACTTTGTCCTGAATTCTGTATTGAAAAAGCATCCAACTGCTGGCCAGATGGATCCGTTGGTCACGTGCTTTGCAAGCATGAAAACCTAAGTTTAACCCCCTCCCCAGAAGCCATGTTCCTCTGAGGTTACAGAGACAGGTTCCTGGGGCTCCCTGTGTGTCTAGCCTACATGGCAACTTCCAAACTAGTAGGAAGAGCCTATCAAAAATAATGATGGTGTCTGGGGAAGAATGATAACGGCATTGACCTCTGACCTCTGCGCATGTGCACACACATATCCATGAACATGCCTACCATACCAGACAGTCTTTCGATGACTTCAAAGACAGCCAGCAGTGCCTGGTGGAAGGAGAGGTCAGTGTAACACTCCTCATGTTTCCTCAGCCCTGCTCACAGCACCAGACCCTAAGATAGCATTACTGAGCACTAACATACCAGCTAGGTTCTATGGTAACGGCTAAAGTTCCCCATGTCATCGGGGATTCTCTGATCCCAAAGCGGGCCTAGGAGACCATCCCGAATGTTGGACCGCAGGCAGAGCTGGCTAACCCCTCCCCAGGCACCTACCCCTGCAGAGAACAAGCATCTCAGAGTGACAGTCACACGCCACAAACTGAAGTGCGGAGTGAAGAGATGACACAGGCACAAGGACAGTTTGTACCGGTCCCAGTCTACCCCAAACAGATCACCCAATACTCTCCTCGGCAGAAGACCGGAACTGTTCATGTGTTCATCAGCCTCACTTGGCCCAAATTCTAACCCACAGGTCATAAAAGAAGAAATGGGGACAGAAACTCACTCTGTGGACCAGGTTCCCTCCAGGATTCCGATTCTGGGGGTTTTTAGTATTCCTTCCTATGAAAGGAGCCCAGAAGGCCTCTCTCGTGGAGCTGGTATATTCTAAAAACACCTGAGAGGCTACAGATCCAGCGGTTTCCATGGACCCATGGATTGCCAACCCTGTGATTTACTGTGTTTATGCCCTATGGCCTCCAGGGCATCGGCAACCCCAGCTATCCTTTTTCCCTGGTTCTGACATGATAATGGTATTGGGTGTGTGTGTGTGTGTGTGTGTGTGTGTGTGTGTGTGTGTGTGTGTGTGTGTTTTGATGGAAATGGAACCTGTGCTCTAATATATGCTAGGATAATGGTATACTACTAAACTACATATCCCGTCCTCTCTCCAACATTGTAATTTAAGTTTTAAAAAAAAACTTGTAAACTGGGGTTTAATTGGAGATATAATTGATTTTTGAGCAACATTAATTACTGCAAAGCTTGTTCTCCTGAAAGAGGCCATTTTGTACTGCTTTAAAATTAGACTTGAAGATAATGGCAGCAGTGATGTCTGGGGGACCCCTTGACCTGTTTCTGTATCGTTTACTCTAAGTAAAAACTTTGATCACTCTTTATTAGATGTCTGTGCTACACCAAAACTCCAGCTTCTTGGATCTTTTCCACAATCAATTTTAGCACTGAAAAATCAAACGCAGATGTATCCAGTGACTAATTTGGACAGGTCTGAGCCTGCTTTCTTTGTCTGTCTGTCTATCTGTATCTATTTGTCTTTCTGTGTCTGTGTGTGTGTGTGTGTCTCTATGTGTGTATATAAGTGTGTATGTCACAGGGAATCTGCTTCTGTGTGTGTGTGTGTGTGTGTGTGTGTGCGTGTGCATGTGCATGTGCATGCATGTGTATGTGTGTCACAAGGGCCTTGTTCATATTAGACAATTGCATTACTAAACTCCATCCTCAAAGAAGATAAGTATCAGTGAGTTATACACACGAGCTTCCTCAGAAATTTGTGTTGCCTTACTTAGATTTCTCTGTCTAGATCAAAGCCTGAAACTTTTTTGGTAGGGTTGGGGGACAAGTCAAACTTCCCATAAATATTTGCTCTTGTTATGGAGGGATCAGGTTGAGACAGGCTGTCATATACCCCAGGCCTGGCTTAAGACTAGCCACATGACCAATCAAGACATCACTAGTCCTCCTGCCTCTACTTCCAAAAGACTGGAATTGCAGATAGGTCTGAATTACTGTTATCTTGTTGGGCCAAAAGACTGTGACCAAGACAACCTAAAGGAGACAGGGTTTATTTGGGCTCACAGTGCTAGAAGGATAAGCGTCTGTCATGGCAGGGAGGCAAGTAGCAGGCGCTAGAGCCAGAGCAGGTTACACCTCCCTTACCATGAGCATGAGATGGAAAGAAAACAGAAGTGGCTCAGAGCTTTAAACTCTCAAAGTGCCGCAAACCCAGCGCTGTACTTCCTCCAGCAAGGCCACAGCTCCCAAACCTTCCAAAACAGTGCTACCACTGAGGAACCCAAGTTCAAATCTGAGGCTATGAGGGTCATTTCTCATTCAAACAGCCACAGGCTGTGTGCCACCATACTTCATAGCTTCGTCTTTTCATTATCTTATTTTATCTGTATGGGTGGGCTGATGGTTTGTTTGTCTAGTTGGTTAGTTGGTTGGTTGGTTTTGCCTACACGTATATCTGTGAATCATGAATATACCAGCACCTTGGAGGCCAGAAGAGGGCATCAAATCTCCTGCAACATGAGTTACAGAGAGTTGCGAGCGGCCGTGTGTGTGTTAGGACTCACACCCAGGTCCTCCGGAAACACAGGATGTATCATATCTGCTGGGCCACCTCTCCATCCCCACCATATAGTTTTCAAACTTTTAATTACACTCATTCATTCATTCTCTGTGTGAATCTGCAAACCCCGCGAGGCACACATGGGGTCAGAGGACAACGGGCAGAATTCAGCTCTCTCCTCCCACCATGCGGACTCAAAGATCAGGCCTAGGCGGTCAGGTTTGGCGGCAGCTTTACCCACGGAGCCACCCCACCCCACCCCCACCCTGAGCTGTGTAGACTTACACAAGACCTCTTACCAAGAGAAGGAAATAAATCACCCTTTGTTTTTCTTCATGGTATAGGTGCCCACTGTCTCAGACACCGATTCGGGTACTTACTGCCTTATTCTGGAGTCATCTTTTTCTGTCTATATAAAGTGTTGGCTTTTTCATAGAGACTCCTTGGAAATCTAAAATTACTAGGGAACAAAAATAAGGTCTCCCATAGTCAGCTCAGGATACTCATCCTAAGTGGGAAAAGCAGGAATGAAAGGCCACATATGATAGGAAACTGCCTTGGTGACGGGCATAGAAAAATTCACAAAAACTAAAAGATCAGTAGTGGGAGGGGCTGGAAGAAGGGGTGGAGACTTAAGCCTATGAAAGAGACTTATTAACAAGTAGAGTCTCTTTAGGATGCTGGGAGTGTTTTAGAACTAGGAAGTTCTATGGCTGAGCAACACTATGACACTAAGTAGCTAAGTTATACTGAGTTATATACTTAGAAATGGTCCAAATGACAAATGTCCTGACATACGTGTCCTGGCACATTTCTAAGAGAGTGTGTATTTTGTAATTGTACTTAATGACAGCTTAGAAAATCCAAACAAATCTGCAGTGATGGGACATGGGTGGGTCTCCACACCGGTGTACCACAGAACCTGCAGGATACAGTGGGGCTGGAATCTGGGGCACGAGGAGACGGTCCCTGATTTAATTGTAGCGGTGATCTCATGTATGTGTACCCATGTGCCACAACGCATCAAACTTCACACTTCACCTTACATAAATCAAAACAGATAAGCAGTGTGGGGCTGGCAAGATGGCTCAGTGGGAAGAGCCACTTGCCACATGAGCCTGATGAGCGGGCTGGAAGGAGAAAACTTACACCCAAGGTCTTATTCTCAGACCTTCACACTCACTCTGCAGCACGCATGTGCCTGCGTTCACACTTACACAATAGTAATAGGAAATAGAATGATTTGTAAGAGAGTATTATAGTATGGAGAACAGTGCAAGTAAAGTCCCTGTGATGGTTTGTATATGCTTAGGCCAGGGGGTGGCACTATTAGAAGGTGTGGCCCTATTGGAGTAGGTATGGCCTTTTGGGAGTAGGTGTGTCACTGTGGGCGTGGTTTTAAGATCCTCATCCTAGGGCTCAGGAGAGATGGCTCAGTGGTTAAGAGCACTTACTCCTCTTCCAAAGGTCCTGAGTTCAATTCCCAGAAATCACATGGTGACTCACACTTATCTGCAATGTGATCTGACGCCCTCTTTGGTGTGTCTGAAGATAGCTACAGTGTACTCATATACATAAAATAAATAAATAAACCTTTTAAAAAGAAAAAAAAGATCCTCATCCTAGCGGCCTTCAGATGAAGATGTAGAACTCTCAGCTCCTCCTGCACTATGCCTGCCTGGATGCTGCCAAGTTCCTGCCTTGATGATAATGGACTGAACCTCTGAACCTGTAAGCCGGCCCCAATTCAATGTTGTCCTTTTAAGTTGTCTTGGTCACGGTGTCTGTTCAGAGCAGTAACACCCTCACTAAGACAGCCCCTATCCTAAGAAACAGACTTGCTAGAGTGAAAAGGGTGTATTTCAGAACCCACCAGTCTTTCTATCCCCAAGAATGTTCCACTGGCTCAAGCAACCCTCATCTCCATTTGCACCATTGCAAGGATTTCCTGAAGTTTTCTGCTTCCATCTTTGCCCATTCCAGAGAGTCTTTCACAGAAGTCAAAAGGATCCCTCTAAAGTGCAAATCCACTGATTCCCCTGCTTACTCCAAACCCTCAACTGGCTTCTCATCTCATTCCACATAAAAGCCAAGTTCACACCATGGCTTGTAAGGTCCTGTGTGACCCGTCCCATCGCCTCATTTCTCAATCTGCCTGCTTCCTTCTTATCCTATTGGCTTTTGGGTTGATTGTAGAAGTGGCTCCATGGCTTCCTTCCTTAGGCTTTATGCCATCAGATTCTTGGGTTTGCTTTCTGTTTCAGCGGCAAACACCATTGGGAAGCCAAGGTTTATTTCCGTTCACGCTCGGAGGTCACAATCCATCACTGAAATCAGGGCAGAAACTACAGCAGGGGTCAGAGAGGAAAGCTGTTTAGCAGTTAGCTTGCTCAGTGTGACTTCTGATCTAGCCCAGGCCTACCCAACTAGGGATAGCACTGCCCACAGTGGCCTGGGCCCTCTCACATCAGTCATCTAGACAGCCTCTCACTGACATGCCCACAAGCCAACCTGATATCAGTAATTCTTCAATGGAGGTGTCCTCTCCCCAGGTGACGACAATAACAACTCACCAGGACACTGTTCTTGACTGCCCTGGCTCTGCTCTCAGGCTCCTAAGCACATACCCTTCCCTTTATTTTTTTTTTTTTCTCTTATGCCCTGTGGTGGTTTGAACAGGAACGACCTCCCTCCACCTCCATAGGCTCCTAGATTTGAATGCTTGGTCACCAGGATGTGTTACTATTAGGAGGTGTGGTCTTGTTGGGGTGGGTGTGGTTTTGTTAAAGGAAGTAGGTCACTGGGTGGGGACCGGGGGAGATTTAAGGTTTCAGAAGCTCAATCCAGGCCCAGTCTCTCCTCTCTGCCTGCTGCCTGCAGAACAGGATGGAGAACTGACTCTCAGCTAACTCTCCAGCACCATGTCTGCCTGAATGCCACCATGCTTCCCGTCATATACCAGCAGACTAAACCTCTGAACCATAAGCCAGCCCCAATTAAATGTTTTCCTTTATAAAAGTTGTCATGGCCATGGTCTTCATGGCAAAAACAAAAAGCAAAAACAAAAACAAAAACAAAAACAAAACAAAAAAACTTAACCAAGACATGCCCTTAAAATGATTGTTAATGCATTATAGTTTTCTTTAGTTGCTGATTTGCCTTGACTCTCACCACCAGATCAAACAGGGATTTTTAATTGGTTGGTTTGCTTCTTTTTTGAGACAATGTTTCTCTGTACTCTCTGTGCCCTGGCTGTCTTGGAACTTACTCTGTAGACCAGGCTGACCTCCAACTCATAGAGATCTACCTACCTCTGCCTCCTGAGTGCTGGGATTAAAGGTGTGCTCCACCACACCTGGCCTCAAGCAATTATTTTAAGCCTACGTCAGTCTCCATTGAAACCTCATAACCCAGAATAATGCGTAACATATATGCACTTCAGCCCACCACCCACCAGAGGTAATGGAAAAGAAAGGATGGCATTGGGGGTGGGGGGAGGAGTGGACCTGTTTAGGAAGGTTCTTTGCTTTGGAGCAACTCCCGTCTATGTCGTCTGGAAGTCAGCAGGTCAGTTCCCAGGTCAGCAGCTGCAGCTCGATCCACTCACAAACACTTCGCAAATACACCAGCAGTCCAGTTCAGTAGAATCGGGATAGCAAACACAAATCGGCTGCCAGGAGTTCTCAGCTGTGCCTCTCTAATCAAGGGACCCACAAGCTTCTCACCGCTCACTCTATAAGCAATCCAAGCTCCGCCCCCATCACTGTCCGTCAAGTCCTTTTATGCTCTCCAAACATCACGTGATTTCCACAGGCTTTGCCTCAGTGTCTTGCCTCACCACGTGTGTCTGTCTCAGCTGACATCACTCTGCCAATCAGCCCGAGTCCACAGAAGACACAAGAAACGGCAGCACACCACCAGAAGTTTTTTGGCCCGGATTCTCTCTACAGAGTCCCAACCACACAGCATAATGTGGACCAATACATGTGTGTTGTTAGCAAAGAATCCTTCATCCCATCCCATTTCACATGCTTGCTTTAGCAGAACATCCCTTCTCCTGTGTCTGCTTCAGGGAAACGGTCCTTCACCAGTCTGCCTTAGCCTTTCACCTACGTCCACTTCAGCCAAACGTTTCTTCACATGTTTGCCCCAGCAAAACACCATCCGACCTGACTGACTCTCCAAAGAACCCTCGAGTTTCCACTTAAGGATAAAAATCAGAGGAGTTCACCAATTAAAAAATGAATGAGTGACACACACACCTAGCGAGTGGAGGCTGGGACACTGTCGGTGCGGGAGGCAGGCAATCAAGGTGCAGAGGATGGGTGCCGAGATTGAGCTCCAGGACACTAAGTAAATCTCATACATTCTATCTTCTGTTATTTGTCTATTTCCTGAGAGTAGGCACACTCGTGGAGGTCAGAGGACATTGGGAAAAAATTGGTTTTCCTCTTCCACCATGACGGTCCCAGGGCTTACAGTAAGGTTGTCAGGCTTGGCAGCAAGCCCTTACCTGTAGAGCCACCTTACTGACGCACACTCTAGCTTATATATTTATACCAAAGGAAATGAATGGAGCAATCAGAGAAGAGGGTCCAGCCATGATAGTTATGAAACACCAGTCAGAAAGGACATGGTCAAAATGACGTCACGCCATTGGGACCATTGAGAGAAGGTGCTTTAGGGGTGAAGGCATCTCTTCTAAGGGTGAAATTAGGTGCCAAAGGCAGCCTGACGAGGGGGGTGGAGGCGTAGACCAAAGAAGGTCCGTTGCATTTAGTGACGTGGAAGTCCCAACTCACCTCAGCAGTCAGAGAGAAGCATTACAGCCACCCACAGAAGACAGGATCTCAGGAAACCAAGCCCAGAACCCATGGGAAATCAATAATGTGGATAGCTTAGCTTTGAGAACAGATAGTACCGGTTTTTAAATCACGGGCATATTGATCTCCCACGGAGGTGGGGAAAAGAGCTGGCACAGCAAGACCCATCCCCTTCCGATGTCACCTTACAGACAAGCCTCGGAACAACTGGGTTCCTTCCGCCTAGCCAAAAAAAAAAAAAAGCCCTTGAGAATTGGACAATAGGTTGTCCTTCCCTAAGTAACTCATTCTTCTTTTTAACCCTAGCTTTCCTAACTAATGCCCTCAAATCCCAGATAAATCTCCCACACTGCAGGCTATTTAAGTGCCATAATCTCTCCATGCTGCAACCAGCGGTCTCTTCAAAGAAGAATCAAGTTTTCTGTGCATTGAGCAGAAAAGTCAAAATAGGTGTCGAGACGGGTAACGGGATATGACTCTATTTCTTCATCGCTGATTCTGAAAGGGCACCTAGCCCATCATTTACCACATCTTTGTGACGATGCCTGGCACTGCTTGTCATTTGCTAATTGCTGCGTCCTGAATATTAGTCTTCGTGTCACTCTTCTGTATGTGTTTCTCTTGAAGTTACACTCTTGAAGTTGTGTGCTGTCTTAAACAAACATCAGATCATCTCCTCGGAGCTCTGACGTCTCCAAGTTGACAGTATCCCAGAATACAGAAGCAGGAAACCCATAATAAACAGTAACAGAAGTCTCCATGGCACTGACCAGTGAGGCTCTCGTCTTTCTTTACCCTGGGTATGTTTTATGCTGGAGTTGTTATTTCCGGATCTCGCTATGTGAGGGAACGCGATAAACTAGTTGATCTCCCAATTAGAAGACTCAATCATGTGAAAAGAAGAGAGTCCCAGTACTTAATTTGATCAAATAAAAACACCACTCATATCTGTACCAGGCCCCAGACCTTTGTACAACTGAGGCCATGTGGCCTCAGAACCCAGCACGCAGGCAGCAACGCCTGCCAAAATTCAGAACAAAGACCTAGTCCACGTGCCAAAACAGGAACAAAGGCAGAGTCAGCAGTCCCAGAACTCAGCTGGGAAAGTCCCTGAATGTACCAACCTTGCCTTTTGGCTTCTGTAGTTCCATTGCTTGCTAACTGTTCTTGTTAACTGAAGTGTGTCAACCCCAAGATGTGGTTTTTGTGCTTAAAAAGCTAAGGACAGCAAGCCTTGGGGTTGCACGACTTGGGTGAGTTCCCCATGCAGTGGCTGACTGTAGAGATTCTTCTAATTCACTTTTAAGAGCCCATGAGCTCTCTGAAGGAGCTACCGCACAACACATCCTTTCTGTTTTCTTCAGTGTTGTCCCCTGCACATAGTAGAAATCTGATTAAAGCTTAGTCGGTTGGCTGGGGAGGAGGCTCAGCGGGTAAAGGCACGTACTTTCTGTACAAATCTGAGAACCTGAGCTTGATCCTGGGATTCCACAGTAGAGGGGAGAATCAGCTCCCAAGTTGGCTTGGCTTTTACCCAAGCACACACCATACATAGTATGTGCTCACTCATGCTCTCTCTCATGCTGCTTCTTCTTCTTCTTCTTCTTCTTCTTCTTCTTCTTCTTCTTCTTCTTCTTCTTCTTCTTCTTCTTCCTCCTCCTCCTCCTCCTCCTCC
>NC_034609.1:35478869-35495182 GCF_900095145.1 Mus pahari | reverse complement strand
TCTCTCTCTCTCTCTCTCTCTCTCTCTCTCTCTCTCTCTCTCTCTCTTTCTCTCTCTCTCAAAAGCCTAGTGATTAAGTGCATGAAAGCATTTTCACAAATTTGTGACAGTGTGTGATCTTCTAAATGTGTCCAACCTTTTGGCTTTGAGACACAACTTTGTCATCTACAAAGTTTGCACACAATAGAGTTGTTTTTAAAAATCACATAGCAAAAAAAAGTCTAATGTTTTAAGTAAGTTTAAGATCTTGTGTTGGGTCACAGTCATAGCCTCTCAGGATGCTTAGACCACGAACTAGACATGATGGTAGTAAAGAGATAATATTTATGGAAAAAAACGACTAATTGTGATTTGTTTTTGCTTAAAGACATGTGATATGTTTAAATTAATAGTATGTCACAATGCCTAAGATGAGGGAGATAGTCTACAGACATGTGATTTGTTTACATTAATAGTATATCACAGAATGCCTAAGATGAGGGAGATAGTCTACGTACATCATGTGTGTTGTTCAGTAAGGCATCCATCAGGTCCATGTAACCACTGAGGTCTTTGTGAAGACATCAACTCTTGAGGAACAGGCCTTATCATTTTATTTCATTTTATTGGATTTAAATAGTTGCATGCGGCTATCTACTCTGATAGGACAATTCATTTAAGTAAGTTGGCACAGGCCTTGCTTGAGAAAAGTGTTTTGGACCCTTTACAACTCAAAGCATTTTCCTGATCATTCCTTACCGTGTGAAAAGTAAAGAAGGGCTAGAGAGGCGGCTCAGCGGTTAAGACTGTTCTTCCAGAGGTCCTGAGTTCAAATCCCAGCAACCACATGGTAGCTCACAACCACCCATAATGAGATCTGATGCCCTTTTCTGGTGTGTCTGAAGACAGTGACAGTGTACTCACATACATAATAAGATAAATAAAAATCTTTTTTAAAAAAAATGGTGGCCTGGGCCAGCAGCCAGTGAAGAGGCTGCAGGTCATGAGACAACTTTTTAAAAAAAAGGAACAAGCCAGGCGTGGTGGCACATGCCTTTAGTTCCAGCACTTGGGAGACAGAGGCAGGTGGATTTCTGAGTTCGAGGCCAGCCTGGTCTACAAAGTGAGTTCCAGGACAGCCAGAGCTATACAGAGAAACCCTGTCTCTAAAAACAAGAAAAAAAAAGGGAACAAAAGAAAGAAAAGTAAATAAGTAAATAGATAATGAAGGGAATGAGACATGAGAGGGAAATCACACTTAAATTATATCTGTGTATGAAAATGTCCTTATATAAGCCAAATATACACAATAGAAATTAAAGTGAATCCAAAAGCCACTCTGGCATTATTGTATCAGCTTATGCAGCCTTGGAAGAGGCTGAGACGGGTATAGGGCCTAGACCAGAAACACAGCTTTGAGGGTCATCCACTCCCCACTGTTGACCCTTGGTCCCTCTGCCTTGGGTTTTCTCTTAGTGTTTCTGATGCTTTAGAGCTGAGACTTGCGGATCGCAGGTGCCCATCCTCTAAGGCGCCTGGTACAGAGGGACCATTCAAGTGCCAGGAAGCATACGCAGCAAAGTGTACATAATACTTGTTCCCTCTGCATTGCTAGAAGCAGATTAAATCCCTAAAGCTAGCCACCGAGATCTATCTACCTTATTTGGCCACTTCCTCCTTCCAAGGCCAGCTATCAAAGTCCAATATCGAAGTCCAGCAATCAAGAGCCCCTCTGGGCTCACCTAATTAACATGCCCAATTAAAATTAAACACCTCATCCTGACTCCTGACACCACAGGGTTTCCCCTTGTACCTTTATAAACTGCCATTTTCTTTCCTATGTGCCATGTCTGTCTCCTCTCTTTCCAGGGGCAGTCCTTTATCCCCCTCCGGGACAAATGCCTCCCTTCCCCCCCCCTCTGTTATATTCTTCCTCTTCTCCCTCATCCTCTGTCTCTTGTCTTCGTCTCTTTTCTCTGCCTCTGTTCCTCTAGAGCAAATCAATCTCCTTTGTGCCGAGAACTTGGTCTTGGGGGTGCCGAGCCAATACGTCCCCTTTCAATAGCCCTAGAAAGATTAACGGCTAGACATACCACTTATCCCATTTTGTCCTAAACGATACCGCTTAAATTCATTGTCCCAACATCCCCCCATCCAGATTGTATTCTTTTTCATTCTCCAAAGCATCACTGTTTGGAATTTGAGTACAGCAACACTTGCCTACAATCCCAGCACTTTTCATGAGGCAGGAAGACTGTGAATTCTAGACCAGTCAGACCCTGTTTAAACTAAACACACACACACACACACACACACACACACACACACACACACACAGAGGGAGCATCACTACAGGAAACTCTTTATCAACTGTCCACAACTGCATTAATTCTAATTGCTATATTTTGGAACTGTTTGTTTTATTATTAATTGTTATTAATTTTCCTTCTTAGTCTGATCAACATAAATGCATCCTACAATATGCTCTCTTGTTTAAAAGGTTTACTGTCATTGATGTGGGTGTGGGTGCCTGCAGAGACTCAGAAGAGGGTGCTGGATCCCCTGGAGTCACCGGCAATTGTAAACCGCCTGATACAGGCACTGATACTCAATAATACATTTAGAAATATTTAAATGCAAATGTACTATAATAGGATGAAATAATATTAAATTATATTAAATAAAAAAATAGTATTAAGATATAAAAGCTGGAACTAGAGACATGGTTCCACAGCTAAGAGCATTTGACTGCTCTTCCAGACAACCAGGATTCAGTTCCCAGCACCCACATGGTGGCTCACAACCATTTGTAAATCTAATCCCAGAGAATCTGACACTCTCCTGATCTCCAAATACAGACACACACATAATGCTCAGTCACACCAATAGGCAAGATACCCATATGCACAATAACATTCGCAAGAACAACAAAAATACCAGTTCTCAGTTCTGAGTCTCAGTATTGAGACCATGTAATGACGTTAGGCCCTCGTCAGCATCCCAAGGATTGCAAAAACAAACCCCAGAACAGTAATAAGCCTTAAGCCAAGACCAGGAGCCATGTGTCCCTGTTGAGCTGACCCCCACCCAAGTTGTCCTGCAGGTTGGACCAGACTGACAATTCTTGCATTAAACATTGTTCAAACTAATTTGAAACGTAATTGCACAGTCACATCAATATAATCAAGAAAATGTGTTTTATACAAGGTATAATCATTTTCTAATTACTCATTAAGAACTCTCCACAGTTTATGAGAAAATTCTACCTTAGAATTGTTTGGTGATAGACAGTGTATGAATTAACCCAGTTGCTTTCTGGGAGTCCTCGGGTGACAGAAATATAAATAATTCATGGCGAAGCTGTATGCTTTCCATGCCCCCAGCTAACCTGGATTTCCAGGACCAGAACAGCCAGCAGGCAACCCTGCCTTAATGGGAAATGAAGAGGGGCCATGTGTGGTGTGCGTTTGTTCTGTGTCCTTCCCACACTTCTCTGGTGGATGGTCTAATGTCTAACTGACTGGCCTGCAACCAGGGGCCTCTCACATGGGAAACTTGCTCACCCTGGCAGATGCCCTTGTGATAATTGTCTGACCCATACCCAGTTGATGTGACTTCACCACCTCTAGAGGCGGTGCCCAGCCTTGAGTTCTTCCTCAGCATCCAGATAAGACCCACCTGGGACAGCCCCCCCTGGTTCATTAAACGGAAGGCTTAAGTGTGATGTGTCTCCAAGTAATTTTTCCTTACAGATCCTGGGAAAGGAAAACCCAGTACATCTGAAGTACATGCTTCTGCCCCTGGGTCAAAGGAAGGGGGAATCGAGAACCAGAGGGAAAGAGGAGAGAAAGAAGAGAAAGAGGGAGGATGAGAGACAGCAGTAAATCCAAAGGAATAGAGGTGGGGTGAGGTCACTAAATTGAGAGGCGGGGGCTTGAGTAAATTTTTCACATGGGGCTATATGAAAGCCTTGGACTTCAGCTGCTAGTGGGAGAGAGGCTTTTAAATGTGCATCTTGGGTCACTAGCTTAAGCAATCCGCGTAAAATACAACTGGAATTCACATCAGGTGAGTGAGCTCTGCCTCTGGAATAAGCGAGAGCTTCTACAAGTAGCAGATGCCGAGACATCATAAAATCGCTAGCAGATTTTTTTTTTCACTACACCCTGGCTCTGATTAGCATTCTGAAAACAAACCCCACTTCCCCATGCCTCACACCTTCTCGTTCTCCTCCTCACTGCGGGTTTATTTAATCCAAGCTCCGGAGGAGAGAGGTATCGATTCTGGGAGCTTTGCTGTAATTGCCAGGAAAAGAAAGACCAGCCTTTGTAGATTTCTCCTTTTCAAACACAGTCCATCTATATACCCAGGGAAGTTTAAAATCCACCTGAAGACTTCCTACGTATACAGTTAAGACAGGTGCCTATGTTTGCACAGCCCATGGGCATTGGGCAAGCAGGTAGGGCTCCTGCATCCTGGCACCAGCTCCTGCCCCTATCCCTCATACACTTTCTGGGTTCGATTTAGGTTTGCTTTGTTTTTCTTCTTTGCTTGTTAAACTGTTCACTGTGCAGGGAACTAAATTGAGGACCTTACACACCCTACACAGGCTTCAGCCCTTGCACGATCTAAGCCCAACTTGTTCACTTTCCCGGAATGATTACTCTTTTTTTATTATTATTATTATTATATGTAAGTACACTGTAGCTGTCCTCAGACACTCCAGAAGAGGGAGTCAGATCTCATTATGGATGGTTATGAGCCACCATGTGGTTGCTGGGATTTGAACTCTGGACCTTCGGAAGAGCAGTCGGGTGCTCTTACCCACTGAGCCATCTCTCCAGCCCCCGGGATGATTACTCTTAACTGTCAGTTTGACTTGATTTGTAGTTACCATGGAAACACACCTCTGGGCACTTGTATGAGGTATTTCCAGGAAAGTGTTAAGGTTGACAGGGAAAGCCCACTGTGAACGTGAGCGATACCATCCCTTAGGCTGGGGCCCTGGACTGTATTAAAAAAGGAGAGAGGAAGCTGAGCACTAATGTCCCTCTCTCTCCTTTTGGTCCATGTCTGGCTGAGAACACAACAGGACCAGCTGCTCATATTCCTATCATCCTTTGCCCACCTTAACAGGCTATGGCCCCTCTAACTGTCAATCAACATGAACTCTTTATTCCTCCCTTAAGTTGATCCCATCAGGCATTTTGTCACGGAGATGAAAAAAAAAAAAAACATTAACTAATGCACTAAACTAGAACAGCATATTACCCACAGTTAGGACAAAGAAGTGAAAATAACCAGAGAAGTGATCTATAAAGTAAATCATGCATGATTAGAAGTTCCTGGTATCTTTTGGGCAGAGTTATATATACAATGGCATGATTCCTTCCTCTTAAGGGACCAGAATGCTAAGCGAAAATTATGATGACTCATTGACATCTTTCTTCTTTAAGATTTTTTTTTAAGTATATGTGCATCTGAGTCTGGGTATGCACACATGAGTGCACATACTCACACAGGCCAGAAGAGGGCATCAGATTCCCAAAAACTGGAGTTACAGGCAGTAGTGAGTTACCAGACAAGGTGTGGGAAACTGAACTTGGATCCTCTGCAAGAGCAATATATGACCTTAACCTCTGAGCCATCTCTCCAGCCCCTCATTGCCATCTTTCTATATATGAGATCTAGTTCCAGATGCACATTACATTAAACATCACTGTATCTCTTGCTTCCACCTCTGAAAGTCTCATAATTTACATAGAGTAAGTTCAAACTCGAGATGCAGCCTCGATCAACATCTGTCACGGCATAAGTCTCATTATCTACCCTGTCAAAAGGAGTTTTCTATATTTTGCATATCCCTCTATGCAAAGAAATTTTTGTTCCAAAAAAATTACTTTGAAACATATTTTCACATACGCAAATCAATTAAAAGTATGCTGTCCTATATTTAAATACAGCTTCCAATGCCAAGTTTAGACTATACCGTGGGGCTGGTATGCTCTTGTACCGATTAATTCAATATGCATTTAGCTATATAAGCATATAATTATATATAAGCTAGGGCTTGTAACTACCACCTTAATCATTTTTCTGTTGATCTCATTTTTTGTGTCCTTTTTTTTACCCTTTTTTTAATTAATTAAGCTTTCTTATTATTCCGTCATTTCACTTATTTGTTGGGGGCACCCGTGTGCCACCGTATAATCAGAGGACAGCTTCTGAGACGGGCTTGTCTATGTGGGTTCCAGACATCAAACACAGGTCATCCGGCTTGCACCACAAGTGCTTGCACCACACTGAGCCATCTCCCAGCACTGTTCCATTCTTTCCCATCTTTCTGCTTCACAGAAAACATTCTGTAGCTATTTCCAACAGTTATTGCTGGACCCCAGCAACCATACTTTCCCTAGTACTGTGCAACACAAAGCATACAGTTCCCAACACTACTTTAGGGCTCTTTGCACCTTCCAGTCAGCATCCGTGGTTTTCACCCTGCTGTCAGTAACATCCACAGGCCATGGGTTGCTCGCTCTATGCTGTCACTATCCATCCACATCTGCCAGTAGATCTTCCTCGCCTGCCTTTGTTTATCTCGTCCTGGGATGTCTCTATCTAGGTTCATGATTTTGTTTTGGTTTTAGTTTGGGGGGGAGGTTGTTTGTTTGTTCCTCTGCTTCAGGAAATCGTGGTACTGGTTATTTTATTTGTAGCTTCTGACAGCGGATACCCTCGGAGTTTGTTTGTCTAGAAACGTCTTTATCACGCCATCATTTTTTATGATACCAATTAAGATTGATTGATTGATTGATTGATTGATTGATTTGTGTGTATGTGCATACACTGTAGCTGTCCTCAGACACACCAGAAGAGGGCANNNGATCCCATTACAGATGGTTATGAGCCACCATGTGGTTGCTGGGAATTGAACTCGGGACCTCTGGAAGAGCAGTCAACCACTGAGCCATCTCACTAGCCCCATGCCTTCATTTTTTTTTTTAAATGAATAGTTCTCTGGAATAAATGGATTCTAGGCTTGCAGTTATTTTATTTCCTACCTAAATGCTATTGGCCCTCCTTTTCTGGAGCTCATCAAGCCTGTTGGTGCGTTGTTTGTGGGTTGTGTTACTGTCCTTTGACAGTGCCTATCCACCCATGGCTTTTTTTCCTGCAGTTCTGTATCTACTGAAGCAGCGTGTCTCACGGAGTCCAGAACTCATCAGAGAATTCTCTGTCTCCAGCTCCCACACTCTGGGGGGGTAACAGGTGGAGCCCCACTCCCACCCAGTTTTCCCATGAATTCTTGGGATCTGAACTCAGTTCTTAGACTTGCACACCAAATACTTTACCTGCTAAGTCATCTCCCAAGCCACTTCTTAAACAAATGTCTAAAGTTTTTTAGAATTTGTTTTTATATTTATTTATGATTTTTGTATCTATATAAGTATATAGAACATATGTGTGGGTGCCTGTGAAAGCCAAAAGAGAACATGCAGACTCCTCCTCTTCCTCTTCCTCTTCCTCTTCCTCTTCCTCTTCCTCTTCTGCTCCTGCTCCTTCTCCTTCTCCTCCTCCTTCTTCTCCTTCTTCTCCCTCTTCTCCTTCTTTTGAGACAAGACCTTACTGTGTAGCCTTGACTGGACTTCAACTTTCTATGCAGAGTAGGCTGGCCTTAAAATCACAGAGATCTGTCTGCCTCCACCTTTAAAATACTTGGCTGAACATTTTTCAAGATATTTATTTTTGTATTTACTTTTTACTTATTCACTTTACATCCTGATCACTGCTCACCTCCAATAATCCTTCCCCCACCCCTCCTCTTCTCTGAGTGAGTGCCCCCCCCCCGTATCCCTTCCCTGGCACTTCAAGTATCTGCAAGGCTAGGCGCTTCCTCTCCCGCTGGGGCCAGATAAGGCAGCCCAGCTAGAAGAACATATTCCAAGTATAGGCAACAGCTTTTGGGATAACCCCCGCTCCAGTTATTCGGGACTCACATGAAGACCAAGCTGCACATCTGTTACATATATGTAGGAGGCCTAGGTCCAACCCATGTATGTTCTTTGGTTAGTGGTTCAGACTCTGAGAGCCCCAAGGGTCCAGGCTAGTTGATTCTGTTGGTCTTCCTGTGGAGTTCCTATCCCCTTAAGAGCTGCAATTCTTCCTCCTATTCTTCCATATGAGTCCCCAAGCTTGGGGCTGGAGAGATGGCTCAGCAGGTAAGAGCACTGACTGCTCTTCCGAAGGTCCTGAGTTCAAATCCCAGCAACCACATGGTGGCTCACAACCACCCATAATGAGATCTGCTGCCTCCTTCTGGTGTGTCTGAAGACAGCTACAGTGTACTTATGTATAATAATAAACCTTTGGGCCAGAGCGAGTGGGGGTGACTAGAGTGAGCAGAGGTCCTAAATTCAATTCCCAATAACCAGATGAAGGCTCACAACCACAAATAAATAGATAAATAAGTAAATACAAGAGTCCCCAAGCTCCATCCACTGTTTGGCTGTGGGTATCTGCATATATGTGAGTCCTTTGGTGGGTAGAACCTCTTAAAGGACAGTCACAGTAGACTCCTGCAAGTATACCTGTCTGCAAGTATACCTGTCTGCAAGCATAACAGAGTATCATTAATAGTGTCAGAGATTGGTTCTTGTCTATAGGATGGGTCTCAAGTTGAGCCAGATATTGGCTGGTCATTCCCTCAGTCTCTGCTCCATCCCTAATCCCTGCAATTTTTTTTATTTTTTTTTTATTTTTTTTTTATTTTTTTGGTATTTTTCGAGGCAGGGTTTCTCTGTGTAGCCCTGGCTGTCCTGGAACTCACTTTGTAGACCAGACTGGCCTCGAACTCAGAAATCCGCCTGCCTCTGCCACCCAAGTGCTGGGATTAAAGGCGTGCGCCACCACCGCCCGGCCCTGCATTTCTTGTAGACAGGATAAGTTTTGGGTTGAAAGTTTTGTCGGTGGGTTGGTGTCCCTATCAATCCACCAGGGTTCCTGCCTGGCCACAGGAGGCAGCCTCCCCAGGCTCCATGTCCCCAATGCTGTAAGTCACAGTTAAGAACACCCCCATTGATTCTTGGGTGCTTCCCCTATCCCAGGTCTCCGTCTCTTCCTGGAGATCGTCTCTACCACCTCCCCCAGTCAGTTACAGATTTCCATTCATTCTCATGGCCATTCGGCCATCGCCCCTGCCCCTCCCCACACCCAATCCCTAACCCCCCTCACTCCTCTCCTGATTCCCTCTCCCACCTACTTCCCTCCCTCCATCTGCCTTCCACAACCATTTCTAGGTCGGATTTTTAATTATGTATTATAAATGTTTATATACAGCCCATTCACAGTCTGTAAGATATTAATCCTCACAAGAATCGGAATGAGAATAAGTACTTGAATTAGATCAGTTACCAATGGATCTGGGTTGTGATTGGTTAAGACGCTACACCTTTGGTTGATGTGGATTGCTAAACCCTTCAGGGTTTGCACTGGCAGCCCCGTGTGTCTCTGTCCTTAGTCCTGAGGATCACTAGGAGAAAGCTGTCTTGTCATCTGGAACCATGGCTCCAAGCTTTGTATTGGCAGCCTCGTGTGTCTCTGTCCATGGTCCTGACAACCACTAGGCGAGAGCTCTCTTGTCATCCTTTCCAGCCCCTGGTCTCCCAATCACGATCTCGTTTTCTACTCTTTCTTGAAGGAAGGACCAGCTTGGTGTTTCTTCCCGGTGGGTCTTTGACCCCCATGAGCCTCTAGGCTATAGAGCCTTTCACCTGCTTCTCAGAATGTCTCAACTTAACTTCCAATTTTCAACCCATATTAAGACCAATACAATACCCCATAGGGGAAGGTAACACTATTTCTGTGGTTGTCCCATTCATGCACAACCAAAAAAGTTTGTTGGTCACTGTTGTCCCCAAGACGTTCTACCTCTGCAGGTTGATAGTCCACTCCCCCACACTGTCAGATACCCTCCTTCAAGTGAAGATAATGCACAATTATGTACCCACACTTCATCTCTTCTCTCTAGGACTCTGGCTCATCTAATCTATGTCACACCCATAGTTCACTTTCAGCTTTTTTAACTAAGCTGTTCTTTATAACCTATTTTTAATTGTTTGGGAATTTCATACACGCATATATGTTTTGATCAAAACTATTCCCCAACCCTTTCCTTTCAACGTCTCCCCTATAGCCCCATCACCACCACAGGCCTTCGGCAGCCCAAGTTGGCCTCATTACTCTGTAGCCAACTATTTCCACCTCTATCTCCCCATTGCTAGAATTGCATGTGTACCCCATGACCTGTGCTGGGATCAAACCTAGGGCTTCCTGCACGCTTGGTAAGCATACTACCAACTGGATTGCATCCCCAGCCCTTGTTAAGCATCTTTATTTCACAGGGGATGCGCTCACTTGCTACGGCTCATTACATCACACCTGGAAATAAAGGTCATATTGACTTCTTTTTAGTTCTGTACAGTTTATTTTATATGTGTCCTTTAAGGCCGTTTTAAAATTAAAAGCTGGTCTTATTTAAACTTTGGAGTCCAATCTAATAATAAATGGTATGCTTAACCTTGAATCCTAGTTTATAATGTTTTATATAGTTTTTATTATTATTTCAGAATGTTCTCTAGTACAGAAAATTGATAGCAATATTAGTTGGCATTGTTCTCATAACACAGAGAAAGGCTACTCCTGGGATCACCCAAAAGTTTCTCTTCAACATTGCCTTAAGCATGATATTAATCAGAGAAGTGCATTAGGACTGTGCTATTGTTTCTATAAAAATTAAACAAATCATTTATGCATCATTAAAAATAATAAGGCCGGCAAGCTGGCTATTGGGTTAAGGTACTGGCAACCAAGCCTAACCACATGAGTTTGATTCCCAGGACCCTCTTGATGGAAGGAGGCAACCGATTCCTGCAAGTAGTCAGCCTTCCACATACTGCCATGATACAAACATGCTCTCTCTCTCTCTCTCTCTCTCTCTCTCTCTCTCTCTCTCTCTCTCTCATATGCACACATACACTCATACACACATAAATAGATGTAATTTAAACTTATCAGAGCTTCTTGCCTCTGATAAAGGAATGTCAGGACAGAGTGGTAAATTGGCAGAATATAGAATTAAGAAATAGAAAAGACTTTTTTAAAAAAAAAAAGAATTTTTAAAACTCTCAAGGGCTGTCCGTTTTGGAGGACTGATTCACACTTCTGCTTGACTCAGTAACTGTCTCCTTCAAGAGTAAGGATCCACTCGCCACCTTCTGTGACTAATGGGTGCTAATAAATACTTTTACATGATTCCATCTCTAGCGTGTGGGTTAGTGGTGGCTTTGGTCTGTCACACTATTTACTCCCCAAATTCCAAGTGTGATCCACAAAAGGTGGGGAAGAGGCAAGTGCCTGGGTGGTCTCTGATGTAAGAGAAAAGCAAATGTGTGATAAGACCACCCAAGTTGGCTCTGCAGGGCTGTCATCCCAGCTACCAAGGCCGCTGAGGCTGAGGATGGACAGCCAAAGCCTACTCAGCCACAATGAGTCCAAGGCCGGCATGGGCAATGTAGCGGGACCTTGTCTCAGAATAAACGTAAGTGCTGGCAAAGCTGGAAAGATGGCTGGGCAGTAGGGAAAAAAAAGCATTCATTGTACAAGCCTGATGACAAGTCAGTTCCCACACAAAGATGGAAGGACGCATCAGTGTGAATCTGTAATACCAACCCTCAAGATGGGAGATGAAAACAGGAGAATGGTACAGCAGCTCACACCATGGAATGCAGCAGAAGCGAGAAAGAGACCTTGCCTCAAACACCAGGTGGAGAGAGAAAACTCTTCTAAAAGATGTATTAGGGATTCCACGAGCATACTGTGGCACACACAATCCCACACGTACATCATTGGGTCACACTCGCATACTACTAACAATCATAAGTTAAATTAAAAATTAGTACTGGGAAATATAGCTCAATGGGAGGGCACTTGCCTAGCCTGTACAAGACCTGAATATTAGAAAAATTCCCAGTACTGAAAAAATAAAAGACAATCTACACAAAAAGACTATTCATGACGCTGGAGCTAAGGTTGGGAATGTAACTCAGTGACATAGTACCACAATACTTCAGAAGAAAAGCTGTGAAGTTAGAGAGTAAGGTATATAGTCCCGTGTCAGAGTGCTTGACCCATTATTCACAGAACCCTTCCACACAGAGAAAAAGAAGAAAACTAAAGTAATACATACCAACTGAGAAAAATTAAACAGAATATCCTCCCCTCCCCCCACCATAATATTTTTATTAATTATTTGGGAATTTCATAAATGTACCCCAATCACATTGATTCTCATCCCTCTCAGGTCTCCTTCCCCCCCCCAAAAAAAAAAACTTACACCAAGTCAAATGTATGTTGCCCATATATTCACTGGAGCATGGTCAAATTCCCAATGGCCAACCCCTTAAAGAAACCTGATTACCTACCCCACCTACCAGAAGCCATCAACTATGAAGAGCTATAGTGCAGCATCTTTATAACAGATTTTAAGGATTCTCTTCAATAACCTCCTGTTTGGACTCTTTCCTTCTTTCTTTCTTTCTTTCCTTCTTTTATTTTTATTTGTTTGTTTGTTTGCTTGCTTGCTTGCTTGCTTATTGGAGGGATTTTTATCACAGAAGCCTTTAATGTCTTTCATTCTCAACTTTGAGTCTACAGCCATCAATACAACTGCAAAAGGCACTTCCTTGCCCATAACAGCCGGCAGCAGCATGGATCGTGGACAGCAACATGGTCTCTGGTAGCCATCAGCATGGGCTTCTGCAGTAACATGAATCATGGGCACCAACGCAGTCTCCCGCAGCATCCCTGATCACAGACGTCAACCACGGATTTCAACATGGCCTCAGGCAGCAGCAGAGACTACAGACATCAATATAGCCTCCACCAGGAAGGTCTTTCCAGGAGACTTCGTGCAGAAAATTAACAATTCTTCATCTCCGATATCTTGTTTGCTCAGAGCCAAGACGATCACGTGGTTGGGCAGTGCATTCAGGGCAGAACCTGTACAAGCTCCAGGCTGCCTCAAACCACCTTGCCAGTCCTGTTCAGCAATGCCATCTTCCTTAGTCTGCTGTGGCTGAGCTCCAATAAGTGTCACCACAACCATGTCTCTAGCTCCACCTCCCCTGGCTGTGTCCACAGCTCCATTCTGCCATCTTTCCCATCTCTCTATCGGACATTCGTTTGTTAACACAGTGTTGCAAAGTACTGTGTGTCACACAGTAGATTATTTTGCCTAAACAGCTTTACCTGCAAATACTTACTGCAAGGACTTGGTGATCCGGCGCAAGATTTCTAAGGTACCATAAATACCAGAATATCGCTGAGAGTCATTTTGGATATCCTGATGTTGCCCAGAGTCAGGGTGATCATGGGGCTGGGCAGTGTGTCTGGGAGCGAGATCCATGACAGCCCCACGGATGCACATCTCCCAGCCCGCTCCCTGGGCACTGCTGTCTCTCTAGTTCCGCTTCTCCACTGCTCAAGCCACTCTGCTCTGCTCCACCTTGTTTTCCAACTCCACGAAAACACTTCTTAAAAGCATCTTCCCGTAAGAGCTGTCTTCTTTTAGCTGCTCCAGGGATAATGCGTGCTCTGCAAGCTCCGTCTCTACCACCATTGAGTCTCCCATCGAAGACTCAGTGAGTCTCTCAGGCTCCTCGGAGTGGCCCAAAGGTGCCAGAGGCCACTGCCATCTTAAACTGATTCTTAAGATTCTCCTCTCTTTAGGGCTGTGAATGTATCCGAGACATTTCCAGAAGAATCCGTGTGATATACTTGATACATTCATGAAGGAAAACTCAAATCCCTAAAAACACACAGATGACCAAGGGTCCTGTTTGAACAGCTCTCCTTGGTTCAACTGCCCGTTTAATGAGTTAAGATAAATTCCAGGTTATGGTTTTCTTAAGCTAATCCTCTTCACTTTGTGTTACACAGGAAATTGTTTGTGGAGGCTTCTACATAGCCAGCTAACAGGGGAGTTCATTCTAGCTTTGCCGGTGGCTGTGTGGTATGTAAATATGGGTTCTGTGTAGTCTTTATTTACCTGTTAGTCAAATAGGAATCATATACACATTCCCCACTTACTGTGGGAGATGTAAAAGGGACGGATCTGTGAAACCTGATAAGCATGATTCACTACCCATAAAAACCAAGCAAGTGCTGGGTGGTGGCACACGCCTTTAATCCCAGCACTTGGGAGGCAGAGGCAGACTGGTTTCCGAGTTCGAGACCAGAGTGAGTTCCAGGACAGCCAGGGCTATACTGAAAAACCCTGTCTCAAAAAACAAAAACAAAAACAAAAACAAAAAAGCTATTTAGGAGAAATTAGTTATTTTCACAAAACTGTACACCTCCAGTGCAATTTTTACTCTTGTTTTTATTGGCATTGATATTCTTTCCCTAATCAGTGCTACAAATACTTAAGGAAAAACACATAAGTAAGAATTAAATCAAATGGGATACTGAGATTTTCAGGGGGTCACTCCAACCAACTCCTCATTGCTCTGGACTGGACGTGGCCTCAGAACAATTTGTATGTGAAAATCCTGGCCTCCGGTATGATTGTATTAGAAGGTGGGGGTCTCTGGGAGGTAACCAGGACATGAGATGGGAACCCTTATTAATGGCATTGGTGTACTGATAAATGAAATCCTAAAGAGCTGTTTCACCCTCTCCCTACCATTTGAGGAGATGGTAAAAGCACACAATCCGCAACCCCGAAGAGTCCTCACTAGAACCCCAACTAGAATAATCTGCCCCACCCCCATCCCGGTGTCAGGACGCCTGGCCTCCTGGTTTGAGATGGATGAGCTTAGAAAAGTTTGTCAACTCTGGCTTGGGCTAGATGCACATCCTTCTCCCTGCAATGTACTTATAATAACAACCCAGGCTGGGCGTGGTGGCACATGCCTTTAATCCCAGCACTTGGGAGGCAGAGGCAGGTGCATTTCTGAGTTCAAGGCCAGCCTGGTCTACAGAGTGAGTTCCAGGACAGCCAGGGCTACACAGAGAAACCCTGTTTCGAAAAAATAAATAAATAAATAAATAAATAAATAAATAAATAAATAACAACCCAGGACTGTCCCCCTCATGGATCGGTATGCACCCCACTCTAAACAACAAAGGGAGTCCCTCCTCCCCTAGCAACTGCTTGGCGACTCCCCCTTTTGGGTCAGTTTCCATTCTAACATGGTCTAGATCAGTGGTTCTCAACCCACATGGGTCATGACCCCTTTAGCAACCCCCTGTCTCCAAAACTACTCACATTACCATTCATAACGATAGCAAAACTACAACTATTGGGTAGCAACAACATTAATTTTATGGTTGGGGCCTCACCACAGCATGAGGAACTGTATTGAAGGGTCGCAGCCTTAGGAAGGTTGAGAACCCCTGCTCTAGATCATATCCAGGAATAGGAGAGACGGGGGTTGATTGGGCCTGAACCAGTTCCAGGGACCTGTGCAGTGAGACAAACCATGCTCTCCGGGTGAACTTTGAAGGGAACTCCTCGATTTACCTTTACCGCACTATGCCTCTGCACAGCAGAGCGTGCATATATTAAAATGAAGTGCGTCATGAGAAAGGACATGTCAGCGAGCAAAGTGTGGTGCTTTGAATGGCACCCATAGGCTCACAGGCTCACGTATTTGCATGTTTAGTCCCGCCCCAAGACCCACCTCCACCCCAGCCTGTTTGGAAAGGATCAGGAGGTGTGGCCTTGCTGGAGGAGGTGGGTCACAAGGAGTGGACTTTGAGGTTTCCAAAGCCCACACCAAGCCCAGTCTCTTTCTCCCTGCTGTTTGTGGATGGGGTGTAGGGCTCTCTTATCCACTACTCTAGTGCCCTGTCTGCCTCCTTCCCACCATGATAATCATGGACCAACCCTCTGAAAATGCAAGCAAACCCACGATTAAATGTCCTAGTTTGTAAGAGTTGTCTTTCTTGGTCTTGATGTCTTGTCACGGCAATGATAACCCTAGCTAAGACACAAAAGCTTACATAATTCTAGCCTGCCAATCACTCCTTAGCAACAACACCCCTTAGTAACCAAATCCTCCTTTTCCTGGACTTCATAAAAGGACGCCCTAAATAAAAACCAATACTCTAGGGCACTTAGCTCTGTCTCCTTAAATAAAATGTTTTGCTACCCAATTTTTCTGTGCACTTTTTCACATTTTTTTTTTGTCTTTCAGTTTTGTTTTGGGGTGTGTGTGTGTGTGTGTGTGTGTGTGTGTGTGTTTGAGACAGGGTTTTTCTATGTAGCACTGGCT
>NC_034609.1:35466574-35478127 GCF_900095145.1 Mus pahari | reverse complement strand
CAGATGGTTGTGAGCCACCATGTGGTTGCTGGGAATTGAACTCAGGACCTCTGTAAGAGCAGTCAGTGCTCTTAACCACTGAGCCATCTCTCCAGCCCATGGCTATTCTTGATTGTCAACTTGACTACATAGAGAGTTAACTAAAACCCAAAAATAGAGGGCACACCTGTGAGGAATTTTTGCTTATTTTGAAGTAGAAAAATCATTTTTAATCCAGATCATGAGTTGGGAAGACACGGGTTTAATCCACATCATTTGATCTGGGAAAAACCAACTCTAGTTTGGGCCATGCTTTCTGCTGGAAGCTTATCTATCTAAGGACATGAAAGAAGGAAGCTTGTTTGCTTTGCCCACTTGCTCTTGCCTTGCTACCAAGTCCATTTCTTCACTGGCATTGGAGCTTACTTCAAGTAGGCATTGGCACCTACTTCTCTGGGCTTCCAGCATCTACTGGAAGACCAGCTGAGACATCCAACCTTGAGGACGGGGCAACTTCTGCATTCTAGGACTTTCCATTCATAGCCACAGTTGGATTAGCCTGTAAGTCATTCTAATAAATCCCTTCCTAGACAGAGAGAAAGTGAATCACTCCATAAGATCTGTTCCTCTAGAGAACCCTGAAAAACACAGGATCCGACTTAGGGCTTCCAGCACCCTGGGCAAGCCCTCTACCAGCAGCTACATTCCCAGACTTTGATCATTCACAACAGGTCGGTGGACCAAACCACTGCCTCTCTTGTGGGATAAAGAGCAAGTTCTCTGTCTATCACTAAAAGTTTGGCGTGTCACCAACATCAAACAACTTGCTCTGTAGCAGTATTAGAGTAATTGTGTGTGAGTTTGTTTGTATTAAGGGTTAGCTGGTCGTCTTATGATATCGGAAGAGTCCTAAGAAATTAATCTGTTGGGATAACCGAAAGCATGTTAAAATACCAGGAAGGAAGAGCTGGCGAGATGGCCCAGTGGGTTAAAAGCACTTGCTGCTCTTGCAGAGGACCTGAGTTTAGTTTCCAGCACCCATACTGGGCAGCCCAAAACTGTCAGTAACTCCAGTTCCAGTGAATCTGAAACCCTCATCTGGCTTCCACAGACACTGCACACAGATGATATACTCTTACATACATATATATAAAAAAAAACACTCCTGGACATGAAACGAAAACAATCTTTTTAAGTTTTTGAAGAAAAGCTAAAGAGATGGCTTGATGGATTTAGAGCATAGGATGCTATTCCATTGGTCCTAGGTTCAATTCCCAGAACCCACATGACAGCTCATAACTGTCTATAACTCTAATTTCAGGGCATCTGACACCTTCTGGCCTCCACAGGGACTGGGCACACAAGTGGCGCATAGATACACAGGCAGGCAAATGCCTCTACCCATAAAAATAAATAGGTAAGTAAATCTTTTGTTAAATTAAGAATATTGGGAAAGGAAAAGCCAAATCATTGCCGGGTGCAACTTCAAAACAACCAAGGCTAGACCTTGTCCTTGCATAACATACACAAGACTCTGTTGATAATTTACTAAAGACTTTACAGATTATCTACTTTCGTGTCACTGTGACCAAAACCCCAGACATAAACAACTCAAGGTAAGAAAGCTCAGACTTGAATCCTAGTTTCAGAAGATTTGTAGTTCTTCATGGCAGGGAAGACAGAGCCCGGCAGCTCCATCTGCAGTGGTTAGAGCATCTGGCAGGGGTGCCCTTGTAGCAGTAGAACAGGAAAGAAAAAGCTGGAATAGAACCAAGGGCCAGGTTATACTCTTCCAAGTCTCATTCCCTAGTGACCTACTTCTGGCAGCTAGTGACCTAGTGACCTACTTCGGACAGCTAGACCCCATCTCTTTTTTTTTTTTTTTTTTTTTTTTTTTTGTTTTTTCGTGACAGGTTTTCTCTTTTTTATCATGACTGTCCTGAAACTCACTTTGTTGACCAGTCTGGCCTCGAACTCAGAAATCCACCTGCCTCTGCCTCCCGAGTGCTGGGATTAAAGGCATGTGCCACCATGCCTGGCTAGGCCCCACCTCTTAAAGGTTCCACAGCCTCCAAAAATAGTGCCACCAGACGGAGAGCATGCTTCCAAACACAGACTCATGGAAGATGTCTCGCATCTACTGGTAACACTTAGCCTGCTCATAGTATGCTGCAGTCTGTCTTTAGAGCCTCAGACATAGGCAGACATATGGCAGACATTTTATTCAAGAACAATTACTTGGGACTGAGGGCATAGTTCAATGGTTACAGTACTTGCTCACATATGCAAGACCCTGGATTTAACCCTCAATACTAAGACATAAATAAAAAGAAAGAAGGACAGGAGAAAGAAGGGAAAATTATTTTGATATTGCATAAGAAGATAAAAGGTATGGGCTGGAGACGGGGCTCAGTATTTAGAAGCACTTGCTGATCTTGCAGGGTACTTAGGTTCGATACCCATCTTCCCACACGGTGGCTCACAGCCATCCGTAAATCCAGTTCCAGAGAATCCTGCATGCTTTACTGGCCTATGCAAATAGTAGGCACACATGTGGCATACAGACACACAGACAAAGCACCGAGACACATAAATAAAAATTAATCCCAAAAAAATTGATTTTGAAGAAGATTTAAAAAGTAAATTCAGGCAGGTACCGTCCTTGTCAACTTGACCGGATTAGAAATCACATAGGAAACATAGCCCTGGGTCTGTCTGCAAAGATGTTTCCAGAGAGCACTGACAGACCTTTAAACTCCTTTTCCTCATCGCTCTCCTCCAACCCTGGGAAACTGAACTTGGCCGTTTCTCATCTTGAAATGAGGCATATGTAACTTCTTCCTGGAGGGACTTAACCACTAATGCTCAACTCTTTAGTATAGCCTCCTCCCTTCCTCCCCTTCTCCCCTTCTCCCCTTCTCCCCTCCTCCCCTCCTCCCCTCCTCCCTCCTCCCCTCCTCCTGAGCTGAGGAGGAGGCAGGATGAACCATGACAGGAAGGGAACTCAGCCTGAAGCCTCATGCATCTACAGTGGACATATACATACAGTGCATATAAGGAAAAAAATAGTTATCTTTTTAAGGTTTGTTTTACATTTTTTTTTAATCATGGGGGGGGGGTGTAGAGCATCTGAGTGCCGGGATCTGCAAAAGCCAGTTGAGAGAGTTTGATTTCCGGAGCTGGATTTACAGGCAGTTGTGAGCTGCCTGGCGTGGGTGTGGGGAACAGAACTCAGGGACTTCTGCAAGCGAAGCATGCGCAGTTAACTTTCAAGCCATCTCTCCAGTCACAAGTGCTTCTCCTCTCGGGCCACTGGGATTTGGGGACTGTCTAAGCATGTGTCGGTCCTCAAAAGGTCCCAAGTAAGAATCTGAATCCTGATTGAGGAGTGAATAGAAGGTTGCCCTGCAGGGGGAGATCCAAGTACAATATATCAAGTGTATATATAAATATAAAGTATAATATAGCACAGTGAAATATTTAGTAAACAGCTGTGCTTCACACCTTGCTGGGGAGTGGGCAAGGTCCCAGTCTAGCCCAGGCTAGCCCTGGGACTCACTGTGTAGCCCAAGTTGCAACTGGGTTACACTTGAAACCCATGGTAATCCTCCTGTTTCAGCCTGAGATTACAGACATGGGCCACCACAACCAGCTAGTGCCTGATATCTTCGAAGACGGTTTTCACCTGACTGTGTCATAGCTTGATCAGAACGCATTAGAAAATAAAATGCTAGCTGTACAAGCTTATTGCTAGGTGGATTTGACAAGATACTTAGGAGACATCAGTTCTGGAAAGAATTTTCATTTGCAGGCAGGAATAAAAGAGGAGAGAGAGAGAGAGAGAGAGAGAGTCTAAACATTCTAAGATTTGTAAAGTCAGACAAGCAGGAGCATCTCATCCCCAGCTAGAGAAAGATTAAAGTAAGATGACGTTCTTCTCTTCATTCCTGTCATAATCTGTTGTCTCTCACACTGGTCTAACAGGGACGTTTGTCACATTCTTTACCCAGAGTCCAGATCACCCACATTCCTCCCCCCATGCCCAGTCATTGCTCACTGTGTCCACAGGCATCACTGTTTAGACCTCTGAACACTGTAGGCCTCCTGGCTTTGTCCAAGGACATATTTTTTTTTTTGAGACAGGGTTTCTCTGTGTAGCCCTGGCTGTCCTGGAACTCACTCTGTAGACCAGGCTGACCTCAAACTCAGAATTCCACCTGCCTCTGCCTCCCAAGTGCTGGGATTAAAGGCGTGTGCCACCACGCCCGGCTCCAAGGACATTTTCAAAATTCATATTTACCCCCATTCCTCAGAGATCTCATGTCTTCAGGGCTAGGTGTGTGCCAACAGATCTTTAACTTCTGATCAGAATTCTAGCTATGTATGCATGGTGGTAAGTGCTCGCAGTCCCAGCTACTGGAGTCTGAGGCGAAGCAATCACTTGAGTCTGTAAGATAGAAAGCAGCCGGGCAACACAGGGAGGCCCCATCTCAAAGGGAAAGAAAAAGTCACCGTTTTCTACTTGGATTGAAAATGGGCCTCTCAACCCTCTGCACGGAACTGAAAATTGAATGTGTTTGCCTCTCCCATAGCGGCTCTTCCAGAGGGCTTCCGTAAATGGAAATCCCATCTTTCCAGTTTCCAGCGGTATTGATCTTAGTGTCCCATTGTGTCTTCTTCATATCCAATCCACTAGCAACATCCTTCACTTAATTTTCTGAACCCATGGGGAATCTGAGTCCTTCTCACCTTCTTTCCGGTATGAATATTACATCTCTAACCTCTCACTCCTCTCCCTGCATCCTCCCTGGCTGATCATCCAGGAGCTATTCAAAAATTGGCAACCAGTGTTTCATTTTAAACAAGGTTAACCCGGGCCACTTTCTCAGACTCAACCCACCTAGAGCCGGAGAGACGGCTCAGAGGTTAAAGCAACTGCCGCTCTTGCAGAGGATCTGAGTTCAGTTCCCAACACCCATATCAGGCAGCTCACAGCCTGTCATTCTAATTCCAGAGGCTCTGACTCCCTCTTCTGGCTTCTCCGGGTATCTGCACTCATGTCCACATACCCATGCGCAAACACAAAGGCACACACATAATTTTTAAAATAATAATTATGGGGCTGGCAAGATGGCTCAGCGGGTAAGAGCACTGACTACTCTTCCGAAGGTCCTGAGTTCAAATCCCAGCAACCGCATGGTGGCTCACAACCATCCGTAATGAGATCTGTCGCCCTCTTCTGGTGCGTCTGAAAACAGCTACAGTGTACTTATGTATAATAATAAATAAATCTTTGGGCCAGAGCGAGCAAGCACTGAGCAAGCAGGGCCAACCGGACTGAGTGGGGTTTGCAGGGCCAACCGGACTGAGTGGGGTTGACCGGAGCGAGCAGAGGTTCTAAAAACTCAATTCCCAACAACCACATGAAGGCTCACAACCGTCTGTGCAGCTGCAGTGTACTCATATACATAAAATAAATAAATCTTTAAAATAATAATTAGTGGGTTTTCAATAAACAAGTATCATAAACAGTGAGTTTGGACTTTCTCATGACCAGATGATAACTCTTACTTCTGCTCTTAGTCCCTGCAGAGGATACAGCAAAAACATGTCACCTAAGGAACAGAGGGTAGCTCTTATCAGACATCAGATTTACTGGCATCTTCATTTGAATACACAGCCTAGTGAGAAGAAGCTTGTGTGGCAGGTGAGTGGCTGTCACAGCATCGAGGGTTCCTCAGTGCCAGAACTCGGTCAAAGAGCTATGGGTCCTGGCTTCAAGATCAAGGTTGCTGGCACAGTGGCATCACTGGTCACATGATCTGTCTGGAACTAATAGAGAAGGCTTGAGTAAAATAGTTGTACTAGGGGGGTGGGGGGCGCTGGATCCCAAGATTACACAGTGCTTGTGGAATAAAATAATGCAAGCAATTTGTCCTGGAAGTTGGAGCCCGGAACTCTTTACACTTCGTTCAGAGCACTTCACACTTAGGCATGCATGTATGTATATACACACACACATACATAGATATATCCATATATGTGTGGTGTGTGTGTGTGTGTGCAGATATATATGTTACTATTTAAATGTCTTACAGAGCCTGTGAGATGGTTGAGTGAGTAAGAACACCTGTTCACAGCCCTGACAACCTGAGTTTGATCTCCAGCATCACATGAAAGGAAGAACTTTGTCCTATAAGTTGTCTTCAGGTCTTCATATGAGTGCCATGGAACACATATACCCACCCTCAAACACACATAGATAGATAGATAGATAGATAGATAGATAGATAGATAGATAGATAATAGATTGATAGACAGGTGATTGATGATAGATAGATAGATTAGATAGATAGACAGACAGACAGATAGATAGATAGATAGATAGATAGATAACAGATGATCAATAGATAGATAGAGATAGAAAATAGATGATCAATAGAGATAGATAGATTGATTGATTGATAGATAGATAGCCAATAGATAGATAGATAGATAGATAGATAGATAGATAGATGTAATACAAAATTTTAATGTATAAATGTCTTTAGAATCAATGTACTCTGTGTGACCCTGGGACAATAGACAGGAACCTCTCCTGGGTATTTGGTTTCTTTATAAACCCAATATAGAGACTAGAATCAATAACACCTAAAAATAACTAATGTCCCTTCCAGGATAGAAGCATAAATTATCTATTTTGTATTCAAGCAGTGCCTTCAAAGTTCAATACGGAGATAGACATTTGCACCCTTAAGCAAATATCCCTCTCTAGCCCGGCTTACACACGCCAGAAGGTTTGCTTTGGGCTCAGCAGATCAGCTACTAATGACCCTTCTTTTCCCGTCCTGTTCTCTCCTGACACCCAGAAAATTATTCTTCGAACTTCTCAAGATTTCACCAAACCCATCTTTTAAGATGTTTTTGCAAATTGGTCTGCTCTCGTTTTAAGATTAGATTTTTTTTTTCATTTCAGAATCCATGTTTCAGTTTAACAAAAACCAAATCCTCTTACAAAGGCATGTGCTGTCGACAACCCAAATACCATCGTGGCTGAATGGAACCAACTTAGATAAGCCAGTATCGGCTCCCAGAGCTTAGAAAACAGGTCCCAGCATCTCTTAGATGATATGCTCTGATGGACAGGTGCTTAACATTACCTGGAAGATCTCCCCCTCAAGTCCTATTTTTGCTAATAAATTCACTCATGATAAAAACAGGATACAGAATCCAGGACCAAAGAAGACATTTTTTAAAGTCGCTCCTCTTGTTGTTCAAAACATGATCTTCTGGATGAACAGCTCAGCAGACAGCTTAGTTTGGTGCATTTGGGGATCAGCAAATCCAAACTCAAATGCGTTTTCTCACTAGGCAGGAGTCTAACCTGGAGACCCTTAGGGGTCCTTTACAGTTAGCCATCTGAGTAGATCCAGCAGTACATCCTGTGACACCTCTCATCCTGTGTATAAAGCCCCCTCTAAATACTGGCTGCGATACACTGTTCTCCACAAACACAGTAGAGCTGAAATCAGTGACCTAGATAGACAAAGCCACAGCACAGAGGCTGGAAGAAGCCCTCCTCGCAGTCGTTATGGTACTATGTGCCCAACATTCTCAGCGCCTACCAAGAAAATGGCGTGTTTCTGCCCATTTATCCCAATCCTGGGCTCAATTAGAGTAATTATAAATCAGTACCCCTGGTGTGAGTTGAGTACACGTTGTTCACAATGACACTCATTTGGGGGAACAATTATATTCATTTTATCACCACCCGGCCCAGAAAACATCCTCCCTTTCCTTAGTTTAAGAAACAGCCATCAAACTCCCGGTTCAGTTAAACTATTTAGAAGCGTTTTATTCTAAATCTCTGTCTGGGTGCTTCTAGCCTTAGAAGCTTAAGTGTTTTCCTTTTCTGTGCACTCATCCTTACTGCCATCCGCCTCCTCGGGTATCCGTTGTATATGGGGTCATGGCGGCTAACCTCTTAAGCAGCCTCTATAGAGATGCTACCAGTCGAGACCTACCGATCTGGCTGGTAAGCGGGTCGAGAAATCCATTTACTATGAGGGAGTAAAATCCATATCATTCTCCGTGCTACCTTGCCACCCTCCACCACTCTGCCTATCAAACCTGAACCAAAGCCTGGTGCAGGTGCAGTTCTCTGGCACACAGAAGAAAGCTAAGGTGCAGGTTACTACCATATTTGTTACCTTCCTCTGTGTCTCCGTTGATTCCAGGAGCAGCAGCTCTGGACTTTTTTTTTTCCCCAAGACAGGATTTCTCTGTGTAGCCCTGGCTGTCCTGGAGCTCACTCTGTAGACCAGGCTGGCCTCGAACTCAGAAATCCGCCTGCCTCTGCCTCTCTGCCTCCCAAGCGCTGGGATTAAAGACGTGCGCCACCACTGCCCCGCATTACATCTCCCAAAGAAACTGTCTTCACTGGGCTTTTCTGTGATCTCAATGTGGCATAGCCACAGTGCAAAGCCAGGCAGCCCTTGAGTCTCTGAGCTCGAGCATGGAGCCTCATTCCACTGATACACGGTTGTCCTGTGGGGTACATTCTGACACCCTTGGGAAGAAAACTGAACAGAGCCCACATTCTATATGAGCCAGTTTCCGTCAAAAGTACAGCACACTTTTCATACGTGAGCAAACGGAGTGAGTTTCTCTCCCGGCTCATTGGAAAAGCAAGAAGCCCACTACCCATCCGCAGCACGGCCCCAGAGCACACCCCTCCTTGCCCAGGCAGCCATGTTCGACCATTGGCTTCTTTACTCCGATGTCATTTACACGTACCTGAGTGTGGTCCACACTAATTCTAGTTTCCTACCTAGGATTTCTTGACCATTCTCCAATGCGTAGAACTGAGAAGGGGATAATTTATGGCAAGAAGGAAGGAAGGAATGGATACGTGAGAGGATGGGAACATCTCTTCGTTGGTACCTGCGGAGTTCCTGCTTCTCTTTTTCTTCAGGCGATTCTCAGCTTCTTCACTCACTGGTCCTATGTGTATGTCTATGCATGATTATACATGTGGATATGCACATAGGCATAGATTACATCTTTATAATTTTTAAGTCATTGGGGCTGGTTAATTTGGGGTGTGTGATTCCCCCCCCCCGCCCCCCCGCACAATCCTAATGGCCCAACCTCTATCCCTGGAGCCCACGACAAAAAACTGATGGAGGCACCCACTGCTGTAATCCCAGCACTCCTACAGAGATGAGAGGCGGAGACAGGAGAATCATGGGCCAGTTAACCGGAAGTATGAAGAGAGGCAAGATGGGAGACCCTGCCTCAACAAGATGTAAGAAGAAAACTGACTCCGACAAGTTGTTCTCTCTCTCTCTCACACACACACACACAAATTGTTATTGTTGATGTTATAAAACAATAATTTAATTTTTTTTAAATGGTGGCACACATCTATAAACCTGGAATTAAAGAGACTGAGGAAGGAGGATCATGAATTCAAGACCAGCCGGGCGTGGTGGCACACGCCTTTAATCCCAGCACTCAGGAGGCAGAGGCAGGTGGATTTCTGAGTTCGAGGCCAGCCTGGTCTACAGAGAGAGTTCCAGGACAGCCAGGGCTATACAGAGAAACCCTGCCTCTGGGGGAAAAAAAAAATCAAGACCAGGCTGTGCTACACAGAAATAACTTATATTGGGGAACAAAGGTTTCCATAAAACTTGCATTATGTGTGTATCACCCACTAATCTCTCTGTGCTCAAATTATTTTAGGAGACATAGAGTAACGAAAGGGTCACAGTGTCACCACTTGGACCAGTAGTGACCAGCCAGAGATTTGTCATACGAGCCAACCACTGAGATTGCAACAACCACCGTCTGGAAGCCAAATTGAGAGTTCCTCTTTCCAGAATGTTCTCCTGGTCAATAAAAGACTGCACGTTACAAGAGTCAAGCCAAGAGGGAAAACATACCTCTTTTCTACATGTGTCAAAACAAGATTCAGAGTCTTGCAGCAATAAGAAAAAGATAAAGTGTTCTGTCAGCCAGGTGAGAAAACTTCAGACATTTTTTATTCTCAAGCAAATCTGGAAGGCTGTTTGCTTCAAATGTTAAAAAAAAAAAAAAATAAAAGGAACATAGAGTAAATTGTTGATTTTACTGCACAGATTAACTATTCCATAAGAACAATAACACATAAACTCCCAAATGCCTTGTGCCCCCCCACCATGTAATAACCCCACTTAAAGTTGCTGTCTTTGATTTTTTAATTTTTTTCTTAGAGATAAAAAACATGAACCCAACAAATAAATAGCCAAATTAAGATGAATTGGATGTGTTTGGAATGTTGAGAATCTATTTACATTTTAATAAGATATCTCCTCAGTGTAGGTCTGCGATAAATCTCCCTGGAGAAGAGGCTGGGACACGGAATTAAGAAAGACATGCCCTTGACGATTTGGAGAAAAGGAAGAGATAAGCAGAGAGATGTTTAATAGAAACAGATGTGGATGTAATCCCTTCAGGAAGAAAAAAAAAAGCCATACAAATACAACACAAGAGGAAGGGAAACGGCTTTAGACAAGGATAAGGGGGAAACCTGGGTTGCTTTGAGAACACATGCTTAGGACTGTATGACTCAGACTCCCCTCCAAGTCAAAGCCCAGCAAATGGGTGTGTCGTGAGGATTGCTTAAAGAAAGGCAAGATGCTATGCACGAGATGTTACCTGTGAGAACGACTGAGAAAGTGGCAGCAGACATTTGAAAGAGAAGAGTGCATGAGCCTGAAAGTGTACAGAGAAGATTGATAAACAATGGAGTATAGACTACAGTAACAGATGGCTATAACTCATTTGTTGGGGGGGGGGGGGCATGCAAGCCTGTGCGCACAGAAGCCAGAAGCCAGTGTGAAGAGTTACCTATTCCCTTGAAGCAGGGTCTCTCCTTGAAGTCGGGGTTCAAGTCTCAGCTAGGCTAAAAGCCAGCAAGCTCCAATAGTCCCCTCTCGTCTCTGTTCTTCGTGGAGCTGGGGTTAAGAGGCATTTTGGGGAGACATACCGCTTATTATGTGGGCTCCGCGATCGGAACTCTCACCCTCAGGATTGTGAAGCAAGATTTCTTAACCACTGAGCCGTTGATTGCTCTAGCCCAGACAATTGTTTTCTATTCCAGTCTAAGCTGAGGGAAAGTCCGTCAGCTAAGGTTGGACATGAAGATACTGTCAGTGGATATCGTAGAATTTTATTCACTGCATTTTCATAATAGATCCAGAGATCTATTATCATCCCTAATCAAACTCATTAGATGGACCGGTGAGATGGCTCAGCTCATAAGAGTGCTTACTGCCAAGCTCGACAACCTGAATTCAATTCCTGGGGCTCACATGGTGGAAAAGGAGAACCAACAGGGGCAAGGTGATCTCTGAGCTACACACACATACACACACACACACACACACACACACACACACACATACACATACACATACACACACACACACATACACACACACACATACACACACACACATACACACACACATACACACACACATACACACACACATACACACACATACACACACATACACACACACATACACA
>NC_034609.1:35451025-35466524 GCF_900095145.1 Mus pahari | reverse complement strand
ACATACACACACACACACAGTCTCTCTCAAATAAATTTTTAAATATTGTTTTTTAATTCAAGTTAATTTCAGGTACTCAAATATTAACTATTGCTATTAGTAGCCAAGTAGAACATTTAGGAAAACTAGGTAATTATTTCAGGGTTTCATAAATCTTGAGTTTTTTACTTTATCCTTGCTTTTTTTTTTAAGATTTATTTATTATTATATCTAAGTACACTGTAGCTGTCTTCAGACACACCAGAAGAGGGCGTCAGATCTCATTACGACGGATGGCTGTGAGCCACCATGTGGTTGCTGGGAATTGAACTCAGGACTTTTGGAAGAGCAGTCAGTGCTCTTCACCGCTGAGCCATCTTTTCAGCTCTATCCTTGCCTTTTAAAACAAAGAAATTTCAGAACATGTCTTCATTTTGAAGAAAACAACAGATTATTGTCTCCCATTAGTCTGTTAAAGGGGAGGTTCTCTGTCCTTTAGATTTTTTTTATTTCCGTATGCTAATTTATTTTGACCAGATCTTTGCATTTTCACAGAAGTTTATATAACTAATGGTATTATAGATCTGCTGTGGCCAGCACCTTGGTAGTCATCATGGTTATAGAGAAAACAAATGCCACTTAAAAGCCAAGCTGAAGACAGACTCCCACACACACACTGTCCAGGACTCTGTCATTAGGTTTTGCTCAGGGTCTTGAGTAGGAACAAGAAAGGTTGGGGAAAACACTTTGAAAGACCAATGGTTGACCATGGAGTGGAACAGAGAGACACACCAAAGGGCACCCACCTCCCATAACATCTGTAAATGGAGACTCACTGCTGCAAAAGAAAAGGGGTGGCCCGGCAGAGCTGGGGCAAGATTTTATTATTTGTAATTATATATATGCATGTATATGTCTATATGTGGGTATGTGCCCATGTGTGTGGGTACCTAAGGAAGCCAGAAGTAGATATTAAATCCTCTGGAGCTGGACTAACAGATTTTTAGGAGCTTCCTGTCATGGGTGCTGGGGACTGAACTTGGGTCTGCTGGGGACCGCTGGAAGAGCACATGCTCTTAGCTGCTGAGCCACCTCTCCAGCCCCCAAAGTTGGCTTTGAACATCTTCAGCTAGTGACTGAACCCAACTGTCACTCAAAGCCATGCCTTGATGGGCTGAAAACTCCGAACCATCATTCTAAGAGGTGTCTGCTAAGGAAGAGCACTAGAGATGAGCAAATCTGCAGCCTGGATGGTTTATTGTCACAGAAAATGAAGTGTCTCATCATAGAGATCCTCCCCCATGTTAATGCAGTCGAAAGAACTCTAAAGTGTGACATTTACCTGTACCTCTACAGCAGAGGCACCTTAGATTATCTTTTTCTGGAAGCAATCATCTTCATTCTTTCTCTTTTCCACTCCCTCCTCTCCCTTTCCAGTCATGGCCTCATTTTGAATCTCTCACCCCTCAGCATTAGAGCTGTACCTACGACTTGATTGAGTCACTCCAGCCAGTTGCTTGTGAGGTAGTGTCAACTTGACACGAACTGTAATAGCCTGGGAAGAGACTCACAATGAGGAATTCTATGGATCAGGTTAACACACATACAGACATGTCTTTGGGGTATTGTCTTGATTGCGTTAACTGTCATAAGAAGATCTGCCACTGTGGGCGGCACCATTCCCTAGTGTATTCAGACTGTCTTGAGAGTGAAGAGGGGAGCCAAGCACACGTACGAATGCATTCATTCATTGTTCCCTGGTCCTGATTATGGATGCAGCTGTTTCAAGCTCCTTTTGCCTTAGTTTTTCCAAAGTGATGGGCTGGTGCCTGAAATGGTGAGTGTTTCTCATAAGTTGCTTTGTCAGGGATTCTTATCATAGCAACAGGAAATGAAACTAAAACATGTGGTATGCTAGTTTGCTTTCTATTGCTGTGACTTAAAAAAAAAAAAAAAAAAAAAAAAAAAGAAGCATCTCAAAGAAAAAAGGCTAGGAAAGGGTTTATTTCCTTACAGGTTACACAGTCAATCATCAGAGGAAGCCAAGGCAGAAATTCGAACAGGGCAGGAACCTGGAGGCAAGAACTNGCTCCTTTTGCCTTAGTTTTTCCAAAGTGATGGGCTGGTGCCTGAAATGGTGAGTGTTTCTCATAAGTTGCTTTGTCAGGGATTCTTATCATAGCCAGGGGCAACGAAACCAAAACGTCTGGTAAGCTAGTTTGCCCCCTATTGCGGGGACTTAAAGCAAAAAAAAAAAAAAAAAAAAAAAAAAAGGCCAAAAGCAACCTGGGGAGGAAAGGGTTTATTTCCTTACAGGTTACACAGTCAATCATCAGAGGAAGCCAAGGCAGAAATTCGAACAGGGCAGGAACCTGGAGGCAAGAACTGAAGCAGAGGCCATGGAGTAATACCACTTATTGGCTTGTTCCCCCGGGGTTGCTCTTATACAACCAGGACAAGCTAATTCTTTAAAAAATACTTTGGTATTACCCGTGTGTGTGTGTGTGTGTGTGTGTGTGTGTGTGTGTGTGTGTGTGTGTGTGTGCACATATTCCACAAACACATGCGAAGGTCAGAGGACAGCTTTGGGAGTTTGTTTTTCTCCTTCCTCTCTTACGTGGCTGCCAAGGATGGGCTCAGATCCTCAGGCTTGAGCAACAAGGACCTTTATCTGAGAGCCATCTCCCTGACCCTCATTTCAGCCTGTTTCTCAGTCTTTCATGTAGTTGATACAGATCCCAGCTATGGTGTCTCTATAGATTCTGCTAGGAAGTACAAAGGGACATAGCAAGGAGAATTGGTCCATTTTCTGTGCGACCTGAAAGATAGAAACGGCTACCTGAACTGTAGTTACTGGACTACCCTTTCTTCTGCCTGACAGAGTCACCCTGCACACAGCAAGAGAAATCTCTGCTTAATGGGGCCTGAGCTGAAGCATATGAAGATCAGCTCTCAGAGACCTGCATTTGTCCACAACAAGGAGCTGTGACAAGGTGCCCAGATGAAGACCCTTTGAGTATCTCCACTCTCACATTCACTGCAAAGTCCTTTGCCTCCTACACAGATGAGTCAACAGAAAGAAATTCTTTCAGCTTTCATCTCGAACAGGGTCTAAAAAAAAAAAAAAATCCTAGCAGAAAGCTTTCCAGTTCTCTGAAAATCTATAAGAAATGGAATTTAAATTCATTCAGGACTTCTCCCTACCACTCTTAAGTTTAAGGAGTCATTGATCGTGTTTTGGAAACAAAGGACCGTTCTCCTTTCAAAGCGCCTGTAGAAATGGCCCTCTTACCGCTTCTATATCTTATGGAAATATAGACCTGAGATTCGGGCGGATGTGGGTAGGATGCTCACTGTCTTTATAGTGCAAGCCTGCAAGTCTTCCGCTTCCTTCCTGAAGGCAGGACTCGTGTCTGGCAGACTTCGTGTCTGGCAGACTTCACATTGGCAATTGATGGACACCTTCAAAGAGCTACTTGACAACTTTGACAGGTAGATCATCCCAAGCCTTTGGCAGAGAGGGGGAGAGCCAGTCTAATGGCAGAATGTTGGCTATTTTGATCAGGGGACTTTCTGTTTGATCTCTGCATGTGTCTGCTTGGATCTGAAGAGGAGAAAGTACACTACAAGAGGCACAGTAGAACAAAGGTCCCTGGATCATGACGGACTCCTTCAATTATCAGCAGACTACTTTAAAAAAAAAAAACTGAGAATTATAAAGAAGCTACGTTAAGATAAACCTCCGCAGAAGAAATGAAACCCTTCCCAGCCTCTCTGTGTGTCCAGCTGAGACTCACTTAACTCTGTGCTGTCCAAGATTGAAGAGGGAAGCTTTTAACTCCTTAAGAATTAGGAATACTATACAATATGTAAAATCTGGCTTTAGCCAGAGAGATGGCTCAGCAGTTAAGAGCACAACCTGTTCTCCCAGAGGACCCAGGTTCAATTCCCAGCACCCACATGACAGCTCACAACTGTCTATAACTCCAGTCCTAGAAGATCTGAGACCCTCACACAGACACACATGCGAGCAAAACATCAATACACATAAAAATAAAGAAAAATGAATGAATCTCTTTTTAAAAAAATTTTTGACTTAAGTTTTGAAATGATGTTTTATTATTTTTCACATTTATTTTATTTTTAAAATTATATGTATATGTGCCTGCAGCTTTCAAAAAAAAAAAGGGGGGGGCCTTGGGTTCCCTAGGGCTGGAGTTACAGGTGGTTGTGAGTTGCCGGACATGGGTTCTGGAAATCAAACCCGTCTCCTTCTGCAATTCAGTGCAGGCGCGTAACCACTGGACCATCCTGCCAGCACTGTTGTTCTCATTTTATCAAGCCGGTTCTCTGACTGTTTTAAGACACATACATAATAGATTCCGGCTCCTCTCTCTTAAATTAGGTTTCAATCTGACATGTCATATCCCAAGGTGGATGCCATGCCGGACGGACACCTAAATCCTCTCTCTGGGCACCATTATGGGTGAGTTTTTCCTTGAAATTGCTAGTTAACTTAAGCACCACAATGCATTACACTAAGGGATTATAGAGAGGAATTTTATTACCCTCATATAAAAAGATGGACAGTGGCTGATGGCTCTCATTGTGAATGCCCTGGGAGCCATGTGGGCATTTATGTGCGCAGGGGAAGTTCAGCCCTGAGTGGGAGCCGAAAGGTCCATCCCACAGTGCACTTCATGGACATCAATCAGTGACCATCTTAGGGAGTGTGTTTATGATGGCGTTGTATGCAAGTACACATGCAGGCCATACTAATGTTTCTGGTCACTCTTATGTGGCCTGCATGGGATCTTATCTCAGAGCTTCAAAGGAAACTGAAGATCACTGGGGTCTTACAATACTCACGAAAATACTTCTAAAAATGGGTTTTCTCAGTATCAGTGAGATTTAGATCGTCCTTAGATCAGAAAGGGATGGGAAGAGTTATGATTTACAAGACTAAAATCCTTCAGCGCTGCTGTCCAGTAAAACTCAATTGTGCTGATTTCTTTCTTTTAAAAAAAAATGCCTTATTCTTTAAATCAATATATTTAAAATGGTTTTTTTAAGTGTGAATATTTACAGGCAGCCGTGTGACATTTGGTCTATAAATACATGATGCCATGTTAAAATCAGCTAAGTCTAGCCTCAACTCTTTGCCATTTACTTACAGTGAGAACATTCAAGGTCATTTCTCATAGCTTTTAGAATGTGCAGCATATTGTCATTATCTGAAATCACTCCTCTGTGAAAAATCACACCAAGTTTCCCACTTCTCCCCGAACATAACTTAGTATCTACTGATCCTCTCCCAGCCCCCAGCCCCCAGCCCCTTCTTCTCTGCCCAGGTTCTGAGTAACCACCACTCTATTCTCAACTTCCTTGAAATTAGCTAAATGGTTAATGAATAGTCTATTAGTTAATAAGTTAACTAATGGTCTCCTGTAGGAGTAAAATCACTTGTCCTTGCTTTTCTTTTTTTCTTTTTGTTCTAAATTCTATTTTATTTCCTTTCATGTCTGTGTGTGCATGTGCCCATAGAGGCCAGAGGTCAGAGGTCAGCATCAGCATCTTCCCATGTCCCTCTCGACCTTGTTCATTGAAGCAGGGTCTCCTTGTTGAGGCCAGCGCTCTCCCAGTCTAGTTAGCCAGCTTGCTCTTGGGATCCCTTGTCTCCACCTTCTGAGCATTGGGATTACCATCAGGCCCCGTCCATCCTACCCACCGGCATGTTTGCAGGTTTGGGAATCTGAACTCTGGTCCTCCCCGTTGTGTAGCAAGGGCTTTAGCCACTGATCCATCTCCCATCCCCTGTATTCTTTTTTTTTAAAGGATTTGTTTATTTTGATTTTATGTCTGTGAGTGTTTTGCCTGAATGTATATATGTGCACCATATGCATGTAGTTCCCTCGGGGCCAGAATGCCCATTGGATCCCACAAAACTGGAGTGACAGACATTGTAAGCTGCCATAAGGTGCTGGGAGCTGAACCCGGGTCTTCAGTAGGAGCAGTACACATTCTCAGTTGCTGAGTCACCTCTTTAGGTTCCTAATTTTTTATAATAGTTTTTTCCATGTACGTGTGTGTGTGTGTGTGTGTGTATGTCTGTCTGTCTGTCTGTCTGTCCTGTGTGTCTATGTGTATCTGTGTGTGTTTTGTGTGTCTGTGTCTCTGTATCTGTGTGTGTCTGTGTATCTGTGTGTGTTCATGTGTGTGCATGTCTCTGTGTGTCTGTGTGTGTGTCTGTCTGTGTCTGTATGTGTATGCCCATGTTTGTGTGTTTGTCTTGGGGTGGGAGTAGGCAATGATGAGTGTATGGGTGCGTGTATGATATGTTACCACAAGAGGGTGCTAGACCCCTGGAGCTGCCCAGTATGGGTGCTGGGAACTCAAGACTCTGTAAAGCAGAGTCTTGATTTCAGGCGTGCAAAGTCAGCCCTGGCACAAGGGATTCTTCATGTTATTATTCATTCACTTTTTAAACATGTTATCCAGACTCACCTGAAACGCTTGATATAGCTAAGAATGACCTTCAACTCATAATCCTGTCTTCACCTACCCCATCCCCCAGCTAGGATAATGATGTCCATCACAACTTCCAGTTTATGGCTCTGAGGACTGAACCCAGGGTCTTGTGCAAGCTGGACAAGCTCTCTGCCAACTGAGCTGCACCCCAGGCCTAACGGTTCCCTTGTGTCCGCATCCCCGCTGGCATCTCTGACAATACCAGGACAAGAATGACGTGGTCATCTCTTTCCTTTTGGACCTGCATTTCCCCAATGCTTAGTGACGGCGAGCATGACGCTGGCCATTCTCACAGCTGAGGAGCATCCAGCTTAGGTCAATGAGGATTAAAATTTGGGCGAAGAGATTTTGGAGGTGTGTACGTATTTTGGGTACCACCCTTGTTGTATGGATAGTTTGCAATACTCTTTTTTCTATTTCATAGATTGTCTCCCCGCTCCGCTCACTGTTTCCTTTTGTTCTTTTGTTGCGTAGGAGTCTTTTAGCTTAAAATAATCTCATTTGCTTTTATTGCCTGTTTGTGGGGAGGGGATGGTGATGTTTTGATTTATTCTCCTTTTGACTTTTTGTTGTTGTTTTTGTTGTTGTTTTGGGTTTGGGTTTGGGTTTGGGTTTTTTGTTTGTTTGTTTGTTTGTTTGTTTGTTTTGTGGTTGCACAGTTACCTAAAGTCGTTGATTCATCTTGAGGTTTGTTTGTTTGTTTTAACTGGTGGGAGATGGAGGTTTAATTTGACTCTTCTGCTTGTAGATATTCAGCTTCCCAAAATGACTAACCCAAAGGACCGTTCTTCCTTCCTAGTAACTTTAAAAAAAAAAAAAAAATTACATGGCTGTGCGGACCAGTGGATGGCTCAGCAGATCAAGGCGATTTCCACCAAGCCTAACGATGTGAGTTCAGTCCCCCAGACTCAGATGCTGGAAGGAGAGAAATGACTCCTGCGTATATGAGCACAAGTGTATGTGCACATGCACACACACACACACACACACGTGCAAATACACACACACATGCACACACACAGTTGGTCTAGAGCCAATGGTTTTACCTTTAGGATCTCAATTTTGTTCTCTTGGTCCTGTGTCTACTGATATTTTAAACGGTTTCCTTAAATTGCTGAAGTATAACTATAATTTGATCTTTGGTTTAGGATAAAATTCATGCTTTCATTATCTCAACCTCTGCTGCTAATATATTTGCTATACTTTAGGGGGAAAAAAAAGGCCTGTTCATTTAGTGGCTGGTTTAGAGATTATAACATATCCCCTCCTGTTATTATCATCTAATATCCATTCTTATACCGCTAACCTAGAATATGGGATATTAGAACACATAATGACATTTATATTACCTGCTATCATTTGCATTCCTTTAGCCATACATTTAAAATTTACATTTATGGGAGCTGGAGGAGTGGCCTGGCAGCTAAGAGTACTTGCTGATCTTTTAGGATGGGGGTCTGGTTCCCAGAACCCACCTCAAGCTGCTCACAGCCACTTTTACTCCAGTTCTGGGGGATCTGGCACCCTCTTCTGGACTCTGTGGACACCAGACACACAACTTATACACAGACACACATTCGGGCAAAATGTTCATACACATACATTGAAAGAAATAAATCTTTTTTTTTTTGTTTTGTTTTGTTTTGTTTTTCGAGACAGGGTTTCTCTGTGTAGCCCAGGCTGTCCTGGAACTCAGAAATCCACCTGCCTCTGCCTCCCAAGTGCTGGGATTAAAGGCATGTGCCACCATGCCCGGCTAAAAGAAATAAATCTTAAGAAATGAAAAAAAGGTTAACTTATTAATAAAAAGATAAACAAGTTCTCGGGCAGTGTGATTTCATTTGAGATAGAAGATTATTTTATATTATAAATCGATAAATTAATCCTGTCCACTAGAACTTGGTAAGAAGTCATTTTACCACAGGTGCTACTCGGCCCTTGAGTATGAGAATGATAAACTATGGGAGTGATTGTTATTTTATTTAAGAACTTTGATTACATTCATGGGGGGTGCTGTACGGAGTTTAGAAGGCAGCTTCCGGAAGTCCATTCTCTCCTGCCACCTTGTGGGTCCTGGGAATCAAACCCAGCTCATCAGTCTTAACAACAGGCGGTTTTACCTGCTGAGCCATTTGGCCAGCCCATGAATTTTACTTTTAATTAATAGCTATTTAAACTTAAAGTGTCTGCATATAACTGCCATACTAGACAATATAGCTTAGAATGGGAATATTCAGGCAGCAATAAAAGGCTGTGATAATTAAGTGTTTTGAGTCCTGAGTGTTTACAAATAATTAGTAGCAATGGCAGCGTGAATTAATGAGAGCTGAATAGGGCTGGCAATGGTGACATTCCTTTTCCTAAAGATGTCACAGCATAGAATCTATAAAACAGCCTGTAATTATCTAACGTTAGACAATCAGCCAAGAGACTCATGCTCTATGAACAGTTAAATCCGTGACCAGCTTGATACTTGATTTCAGTAGCCCTCCCAATGTCTCCTTTCCATCTCTGACTTATTCTGCTTGGATCACGTGAATACCAGGCTCTTTTATCTTATTTACTGACCCTTGGTTAACAGGGTCTGCCACACAGTGGGTATAGTTAGATATAAGCCGAACACTTGAAAGTATGATCATTATTAGTCTATAGTTCTTTAAGGCAGGCAGCTCAAAATCTGCATGAATGACTAATAACTGTAACTATATTGAATATTAATATATCTATACATTTATTCTACACACACACTTTCACTTTCATACCAGCCAGAAAAGTGTGACTCTATCCTTTCTTGTTGACTTCCTGGTTTAGAAATCTGCGTGTTAAATGTTAAACTTATTGCCAAGAGCAACGCATCTTCTACTCTTGGAAGAGAAGGAAAGTTTATGAAGTGAATTTATAAGGCAACTAAGGAAATGCACATACTTTAAAATGTCATGTGGCTCTCAGATCACCTCCACATGGGAGCCAGTCTCTGCACTGGTCACAGGGTGGTGTTTTGGGTTGGTGGAAGTCTCGGGAAGAGTATGGACTTGGTGGCTTTAGCCTTGTAGAACTGCCTAGCAAGAACATCGCTTTGTCTACTGACAGTATTTGCTAAAAAATGGCTTTGGAAAGAACCTGGATGTCTGAATTCTTGAAAGATTATGCTGCACCTGCCCCCCTCCGTGGCATTTGGGGGGAGATGGGGGACCTACCAGGACAGTGCCATCTGTGGCAGTCTGTGCAATAAATCACTTCTGCAGGCTTCGGTTTTGAGTCTCGCCCTCTTTGCGTCCCTGTCTCCTTTAAAGAAAGCTTGCCCGTGCCAGTGGTCTGCCTGACAACTTCTGTGACTGGCCTACAGACTGCGCCCTGCTGCTGTGTGGAACGTTTTTTTCCCTTTGCCTTAGTCACAGGACATGGCTATGTTGTCCAAGTGCCCTTCAGAGTTGCTTAGCAACATGGCACTCACTCAGGTCTCCACAGCGCAGGGGCACCAGCCCGGGAAGGGACAAAAACACAGAGTGCTAGACCACAGAGACCATACTGAAATCAAAGGTCCCTTTCCTCCTGAACGTCACTGCTTGCTCAGAGCAGCTAATTTCTGAGGAAAGATTAATACGAATTAAGAATACTGGCTTAAGTGTTTCTCTAAGGGAAAAAAAAAAAAAAACAACTTCTTGGTAAAAAGCTGGTGAGAAGCTAGGGCTGTAACTCAGTCGGTAGAGTGTTTGCCCTGGTCGAAGTCCCTGCATCAGGAAAGCAGGCAGGGTAGTGTACATCTGTGATCCCAGCACTTGGGAGGTGGAGGCAGGAAGCTCAGAAATTCAAGGCTATCCTTGGCTACATAGGAAATTCAAAGGTAGCTTGGGCCTGTATGAGACCCTGCCCTATCTGCCTTTCAAGATATATATAAATAAGCCCATAACTTATAAACAATAAATTGGAAAATTTTTTTGTCACAGCTCTACATAGTGTGTGGTAATTTCCTTCAGGGCTTCTATACACTACAATATATACTTAATGAACATCAGTCACTCTAGGCAATACCTGAGTTGGCTAGGTTTTTTGTTTGTTTGTTTGTTTGTTTTTATTTTGGTTTTCGTTTTGGTTTTGTCTACTTGAAACAAGCTAGAGTCATCTGAAAATAGGGAACCTCGATTGAGAAAATGCCCCCAACAAGTTGGCCTATATGCAAGTCCGTAGGGGTACAGTCTTGATTAATAATGATAGATGTGGGATTGGCCCAGATCACTATGGGAAGTGCAACTTCTGAGCAGGTAGCCCTGGATGGTCCAATAAAGCAGGCTGAGCAAGCCATGGGAGCAAGCCAGTAAGCAGCATCCCTCTGTGGCCTCTGCATCAGCTCCTGCCTCCAGGTCCCTGCCCTGTGTGAGTTCCTGCCCTGACTTCCCCAGTGATGAACTGTGATGTGGAACTGTTAGCTGAAATAAACCCTTTCCTTCCCAAGTTGTTTTTGCCTGTGTTGTTTCACCATAACAATAGAAACCCTAACTAAAATAGTCATGGTGTTTTGTTACAATAGAAAGTAAACTACAATGGGGGTGGGGGGTGGGGAGGAGAGGACAGTCAATGGTGCTGCAGAATGTTGACTCAGCACCACTGCAGAGAGTCCCTCAAGGTTTACAAAGATGACAATTTATAGAATTTCTATAACCAGAGATAGGTATGTTTTATTTCTATGTAACTCAACGCAACAGACCTACGACTTAGAAACCAAGATACATACTATACACTATGGTTGCAAACATGTAGAGATGCCTACTGTATGGTCTACCAGAAGAAGAGAGAATCAGATCCCATTACAGATGGTTGTGAGCCACCATGTGGCTGCTGGGAATTGAACTGAGGACCTCTGGAAGAGCAGTCAGTGCTCTTAACCGCTGAGCCATCTCTCCAGCCCCTAGGCTAGAGTTCATTCATGAAATGTACACCCCTTTTCACATTTACCAATGTATCCCAGAATTCTCTGGGAGGCTCCAAAGCTCACGCTGCAGACAGGAACTCGGGAAGATGCAGGTTTGCATTCACACCAGACAGCAGCACAGAGTCATACCATCACTGTCTGAAGCCTGCCATCGCGTTTTCGGCAACTAAACATCAGGTGTGTTCTATCAGAGAAGGATAGAAACTACCTAGATGCCTGTCCACCCGGTTAATCCCGTGTACATTTATCGCCTCGCCGCTGTTCATGGGCCAACCACTGTTGCTGATGCAGTCATTTGTGGTGAATCACTCCATCTCTGTAACGTGTTATTTGGAGGCAAAATTGGCACTATTCGCAAGGAACTTTGGGTTTAATTAGCATCTAAAAATTTTTAACAGCCATAATTGTATACGGCCAGAAACATTACCCATGGTTAATTTGCATGTTGTTCCTATTGTCCATACGATAAGGACGTTGAACAGTCACTACTTTACGCCTCGCGGTGCTGCACACGAGATGACGGCAAAGATCAGTCCGAGCTGATGAAAAGCAGACTTTTAGGGTCACGACGAAGCATGAGACAGTTTAGCACTCCTATATCTCAAACACCCACCCCAAGTCTCTGAAGAGCTGTGTCCTGCCTAAGCTCTCGCAGCTTCCTCCCGCAACTGTCTGGCTTGGTTATCCCCGTCCTGGGAAGCTATTAGCAAAATCATACTTCAGAGATTCCAGGGGCTCGTGGGTTATCCATCAGGCCAACTCCATTTCCAACAGAAAGCTATCTCGTGCACTCTGGCCAACTGATATTTTTCTCCCTCCATATATATATATATATATATATATATATATATATATATATATATATATATATATATATCAGTAGATATATATATATATATATATATCAGTAGCACAAAAGTTGTAACACCCTCCATCTTGGGATTCCCTGCTTCCTTGTCCTTTGTGATGGGATTTTCAACAAATCTTTTCTCAGGCTCATTGGTGGCTGCTTCTATTAAAAAGTATTGTTTCCCTTTTTAGCTCTTTTACTTTCTCATTATGAATGAAGTGGTTTTTCAAACCTTAACCCTGAGAAGTTTTAAGAGTGCCCAACACTATCAGCCCTCAACTCTGTATCAAACACAGAAAGGAAGAAAAAAGAGGAAGGAAGGAAGGAAGGAAGGAAGGAAGGAAGGAAGGAAGGAAGGAAGGAAGGAAAGAATTCAGGCTCAGTAGCAGGAGAAATAGGATTCAAAGAAAAGCCATGCATTGTCTATACATGAACAGAGTTAACCTTCTTGTAGGATTTTGCTCCACAGCCCAGGCTGACCTTTGACTCACAATCTTCGCTCCTGGCCCATCCTCAGAGATGCTCGGATTATAGGCATGTGTCACCATCCTGGGTAGAATTACAATTCTAAGGGAGCTATGTTGTGTCTCTGTAAGTTGTAAGTTACTGATAACAATGAAAAATAATTCCTCTCTATAGAAATGCAGATCCTAAGAGAAAATCGGCTTCTGTCCCCCAGAATAGAGAAGCCAAGATTCTCTTTTGTGGTTAAGATGTATTTATTTCTTATTTTATGTAAATGAGTGCTTGACTACATATATGTATGTGCACCACATTGCAGATCTGATGCTCACAGGGGGCTGAAGAGGCTCAGAACCCTTGTATCTGGGGTTATATGTGGTTGTGAGCCACCGTGTGGGTACTGGGAACCGAACCTGGGTCCTCTGCAGAAGCAGCTAGTGTTCTTAACCACTGAGCCATCTCTCCAGGCCCTCTGTTGTGCTTTTTAACCATCTGCTAATTCCCTAACTGGCTGATCAGTTAAATAAAGCCCTCATTTTATATTTTTATGGAACTTTTTTTCCCTTGTATAAATTCCCATTTACCTGCTGCTAACAAAGGAGTAGTTTAACTCGGGTACAAACCAGAGAAACTACAAAACTGAGGGGAACACAGGAGTATAACAGCAAGAAGAGATCAGACATGGTCTCCCATGCCATCCTAAACACCAGCATGCCATAATTACTCTGAAATTGAGAGGTTACCCAGTAATTTTCTTTAAATATCAGTCTCACCTTCACATTGGAGTACGGACAGAAATGATTAAAGGAGAGACTGGTGCCATGGACATGGCCCAACCCCAGAATTTAAGAGGCTATGGCAAGAGGATTCAAAGTTTGAGTCCAGGCTTTGTGGGACCCCGCCTCAATAACAAATAAACTGATTAAATAATCATCAGGGGCAAAGTTGAACTGGGAAGGAAGATTAAGTTCAAGGCTGTTGTTTCAATAGGGAAAACAGAGAAATCTCACATCCAACGAAGTGATGAGTGAACACAAGAGTTGGTTAAAGACCTAAGTTGCCAGGGCTGGAGATATGGTGCCTCAGCCTTTAAGAGCACTCTCTGCTCTTTGGGAGGACCTGAGTTCAGTCTCCAGACATCACCTATGTCTGATGGCTCACAGCCACCTGTATAATTCTCTCTCCAGAGAACCCGGTGCCACCTTCTGGTCACCTCAGGCACTTTCACTTATGTGCACTTATGTGTCATACGCCCGTGCACATAGTTTTAAAATAATAAAACTAAATCTTTACAAAACTCAAGGCAGGGGAGGGGCTGGGGAGATTACTCGGTTGGCAGAGGGCTTGCTACGCAAGCATGAGGGGCCCTGGGGTGAAACAATCAGATTCCATATTAAAGAAAAAGGCAAACAGAGCCAGCCATACATACCTGTGGTCTCACCACTGAGGGGGCAGAAACAGGACGGGGAAGCCTGGAGTTTAGTGGCCAGCCAGTCTAATGGAACCAGTGAACCCCAGGCTCAGTTTGAGACCTCGTCTAAAAGACTAAGATAGAGATTATTGAGGAAGGTACTTACTGCTGGCCTCTGACCTTCACATACAAGTGTACCCATGTATGTATACACACACACACACACACACACACACACACATACACTCTAGGGTAGGGAATACCATAATACTTAATACCTGTACATTACAGAAAGGGAAATAAATGTTCCCTTATCTTTCTAAGAGCAATGGTCTTACAGCTAGGAGTAAAATTCTGGATTTAGGCTCCCACCACACAGACTCTGGGAAATAGGGATGTTAGCTCTTGATTATTAAATTTCAAAGATCCTTGAGAATTACAGTCCTTGGCCCTGGCTGGAGGCAGCCAGAGACTATTTACATCTCAAAGAGGCAGAGAAGGAATTTACAATTACCATTTTTCATGTGTAAATGCTCTAAGAAAAGGGGAGGTCAAGGGCCAGGAATTAGGGAAAAACTGGTACAGAACCTCCCTGGAACTGCGGGGGACCATTAAGGCTGCCTTGGTCAATATCTATATCATCAGTGCATCCCTATTTCTCGGAAACTTGAAGTCTCATTTGGCTCCTCATTTTCATCTCCATAAGCATTAAGATTCATTCTACAGACAACTCAGCTAAGAGTTCAAGAGGTCAAGCCATTGGCCTGGAGTCTCAAGTTCTCAAAAGCAACAACCCAGAAACCCACCCCCATCTCACCCCCATCTCCAGACCTTTGAGTTCAGTGCATTTAAAACGTCAGTCTATGCTATGGACACCACCCCAACTCTGCAGGGTGGAGGTCACCAGCTGACTAGGGTCCCTCAAACCGCACTCTAGTTATAAAATGAAGCACTGGAGTTTAACAGAGCACTATAAAAAAAGGCAAGCTCGGTGGGACTGCTGTGGTACCTTTCAAGAAAACTGAAACCAAGGGGCTGAGGAGATGGCTTGCTGCTCTTGCAGAAGACTGGAGTTTAGTTCCCAACGTGAGCATCAATGATTTACCATGGGCAACTTCATCTTCAGGGATCTGACGCCCTCTTCTGGCCTCCAGAAAGCATCCACACACATGTGTACATGCACACAGAGAAAGACATACACACACACACACACAGAAATAAATATAAAGAAATATTTTTTAAAAAAATAAAATCAAAACCATGAATGGAGGTTGTCTCAGTTTATTGTTGTGAAGAGACACCATGACCAAAGCTGCGCTGCGCTACCGTCCGCCAGCAA
>NC_034609.1:35446969-35450980 GCF_900095145.1 Mus pahari | reverse complement strand
TAAAGCTTTAATGCATCTCGAGAGGCAATGCATAAGCTACTCAAAAGCGGAGACCCCGAGGTGAAAAACCCTCTCCCTTATATAGGAAATGTTCTCCGCCTAGGACGTGTAGCTCCCTGGTTGGCTGCTCACTATCGGCCCAGATGACGACGGGACAGGCAGGGCGCAAGGGATGGAAATTTACCCAGCACATGCGCAGACCACTTGTTTACCAGTTAGAACACCGGATGCCAGTGCCATCTTGCCGTGGCGATTGTGAGGACGGCTCCCCACACAAAGCAACTCTTATAAAGGCAAACATTTAACTGGGACTGGCTTACAATGTCATGGGATTAGTCCATTGTCACCATGGTGGGAAGCAAGGCAGCATGCAGGCAGGCATGGTGCCAGAGAAGCCAAGAGTTCCACATCTTGATCCCAAGGCAGCCAGGAGAAGACTGTCTTCTGCAAGCAGCCAGGAAAGGACTCTGACTCCACACTGGGTGAAGCTTGAGCCTAGGAGACCTCAAAGCTCACCTCCAATGACACATTTCCTCCAACAGAGCCGCACCTACTCCAACCAAGCCACACCTCCAAATAGTGCCACTTCCCTGTGGTCCAAGCATTCAAATACATGAGTCTAGGGGGAGCCGGACCTACTCAAACCACCAGAGTGTACACACTGGAACAGCAGCATTTGGAAATCAGACAAAGGAAGATCAGAAGGTAGCGTTGGCTAGCAAGTTCCAGGCCAGCCTGGGCTACATGAGGGGAAAGAGAGAGAGAGAAAGAGAGAGAGAGAGAGAGAGAGAGAGAATGGAACGATGTGAGATCTCTCAGTTTTAGATACACTGTCCTTTTCTGTCTGGGTTACAATATGTTAAGACACAGAGAGATCCAATGAGTCAGTGAGGTGGCCTTGTAGTTACAAAAGAAGGAACACTGGTCCCTCAAAAGGCATTCGGGGTTAATGTTACCTTATAAGACAAAAATGCATCTTTCCAGATATGATCAACTTAAGGAAGAGATAATCCTGGATTCTCCAGATGAAGTCAAAATGCAACCACATGTTCACTAAACAAGGGAGGCATGGGGATTTACACAAGGAAGAGACCCTGAGGTAAGGATAGGATAGAAAAACAGGTGAAGATGCTGGCCTTACAACAAAGAGAACCGCAGCCAGAGAGTGTAGACACCAGAAGTCGGAAGAGACAAAGGATTTTTCCCCCAGGCTCAAGCCCTGTTCCATCTTTGAACCAGTAACGCTGATCTCCAACGTCTGGCTCCCAGCACAGAAGAGAATACAATTCTGCGGTGTGAAGCCACGGAGCTCAGGAATTTCTGACAGCAGGCACAGAAAACATATGCAGACACGGCTACCAAAAAGTATGGTGCCGCTGTAACAGACAAATAAAAAAAAAAAAAATGTACAAGCGCTTTGGAGTTTAGTGATGGGCGGAGCCTGGAAGAATTGAAGGTACCTGGTACACAGAGGTGCTTCGAACAGACTGATAGGAATGTTGACATTAAAGGCCCTGCTGGTGGAACCGGAACGAGAAGCCCAGCAGCTAGGCGCCAGGGTGCTTGCCTCGAATGCACAAAGACCTGGGTTTGGTCCTCAGAGCTGCATAGCCTGGCATGGTGGTACACGTCTATAATCCCAACTCTCGAGAGGTGGAACAAGAGGATCAGAAGTTCAAGGCTAGCCAGGCGTGGTGGCGCACACCTTTAATCCCAGCACTCGGGAGACAGAAGCAGGCAGATTTCTGAGTTCGAGGCCAGCCTGATCTACAGAGTGAGTTCCAGGACAGCCAGGACTACACAGAGAAACCCTGTCTTGAAAAACCAAACTTGTGGACGTTGTACATCGTGTGCGCACTAGGCTCCGCACCACGATGTACAACGTCCACAAGCAGCAAGGCTAGCCAGGCGTGGTGGCGCACGCCTTTAATCCCAGTACTCGGGAGGCAGAGGCAGGCAGATTTCTGAGTTCGAGGCCAGCCTGGTCTACAGAGTGAGTTCCAGGACAGCCAGGACTACACAGAGAAACCCTGTCTTGAAAAACCAAAAAAAAAAAAAAAAAAAAAAATTATCACTGTAGAAATGGATAAGCTGGAAAAACCTCAGCTTGTCCAGTCGTAAAAGATGCTGAAGTGTGCTGACTAATGGGAAAACTGGCTCTGGAAAGAAGTCCAGAAGCGGGGCTGGGAAACCTCTACCAGCACTGAAAACGATCCAGTGTGAGAAGGAAACCGTGGAGGCTCCTGGAGCAACGAAGTGAGCGTGACTGTAAGCTGGTCCAGGGAGTTCTTGTGCTAAGGCAGAGATCTATGAGATGAAAGTGAGGGTAACCCCTTAGCATGAAACACTGATGCTTCCATTAAAAAATGAATATTTTGCAAGGATAATTAAATGTAGGGATCCAGAGCTTAGCTTCTAGTTTGTACGACAGCTACGAACTTGAGGTGATTGACAGAATATTTTAAAGCCCTAATGCTGGAGGAGATCATTAAGGAAGAGGCTGTAGAGACAAGAAGAAGAGATGCTTAAAGCTGAGCAGAGGGGAACTGGAGGTGCAGCTCCGTCGATAAAATGCTTGCCCGGCACACACAAAACCCCAGGTCTGATCCCAGCATCGCGTGAACCAGGCGTGGTAGCACACACCTGTAATCTCAGGACTCAGCAGGTGGAGGCAGGAGGATCAGACGTTCAGGGTCATTCTCAGCTGCATGGCGATTCCAGGCTAGCCTGAGCTACATGAGACCCTGTCTCACAAAGATAACAAGTAATGGGAGCTTCCATAACCAGAACTCTAGAAAAGGAGGGGCAGCAAAAGAGACTGAGAAAAAGTGGGGTAGGTGGGAAAACCAAGAGAAGATGGCTTTCTGCTGAGTCAAGGACAGAATTTCAAAGAGAATTTTTTTTTTAAAAATGCAGGTGAGACAGTAAATAACAAAGCCAATCCCCCCACTCTCACACACATACATATGCACACACACATATACACTCACACACAGGCATTCACATACACACATACACTCACACATACAGTCACACACAGGCATACATATGTACACACACACATACACACACATACACAGTCACATACAGGCATACATATGCACACACTCACACAGACACATGCACATACATGCACACTAACACACAGGCATACACACACTTACACACACATACACACTCACATACAGGCATACTCACATATACACACATACACACTCACATACAGACATACTTACACACACACACACTCACACACAGGCATATACACATATACACACATACACACTCACATACAGGCATACATACTCACACACATAGACACACACAGGCACACATACATACACACACACAGGCATACACATGCAGACACTCACACATACACACTCACAAACAGGCATACACATGCACACACACACATAAACACATACAGGCATACACACACACACATATACACACTCACATACAGGCACACACACATATGCACATTGGACTGAGCACTAAGGAGTCACAGGAGATATTGACAGGCAGGCACATCCTACAATAACATGGATAACATCTGACATGTTGGCTTCAGAGAGGATTCAGGAGAGAACTTGAAGACAGTGTACATAAGAGATAAAATCAATTTGACTGGAAAGCTGATTGATTTAGCTTTTTAAAACTCCACAAATTGGCCCAGAATGAGTTGTTTACTGGTTTTAAAGAAAGAAATTTTGCTAAGAGACAGCAGACTACTAGAGATGGAGGAAGCGAGGAGTAGCTGGCATGGCTGTTCAATTAGAGAGTTTGTAATTAAAGAAGGGCCTTGGGTGGGAGGCTGCATCAGAGGTGAAGGGAATGCAAATGCCAGGGCTTTGATCTCCTTAGGCTGTGAGGTAAAGCAAAAAGGGGGTGTGGTTGAATGGTGAGGGCTGGGGTGGTGAGGGTTGGGTGGTGAGGGTTGGGTGGTGAGGGTTGGGGTGGTGAGGGTGGGGTGGTGAGGGTTGGGGTGGTGAGGGTTGGGGTGGTGAG
>NC_034609.1:35442766-35446173 GCF_900095145.1 Mus pahari | reverse complement strand
TGGGTGGTGAGGGTTGGGGTGGTGAGGGTTGGGTGGTGAGGGTTGGGTGGTGAGGGTTGGGTGGTGAGGGTTGGGTGGTGAGGGTTGGGTGATGTTGAGAGGTTGAAAATGAGATGAACAATTACACAGATAAAAATTTCCTACAGTTGGAAGTTTACCCAGTACTGCTGGCCAGAGGTTTAATGTGAGGCCCTTCCTCAATAAAGAAGAAAGAAAAAGAGGAGGAAGAGGAAGAGGAAGAGGAAGAAGGGGAGGAGGAGAGATGGATAAACAGATAAAGCTACTTGCATGCTTTGATCCCCAGAACAAATCCACATGTTGGAAGGAGGAATTAACTTCTGTTGTCCTCTGACCTACACACACACACACACACACACACACACACAAATTAATTACCTAATTCATTAATGTGGTTAGCTAATTTACTTTTTAAGGAAAGAAAGGGTGTGGCTCTATAGAAGAACCTGCCGAGCAAGCATGAGGACCTGAGTTCAAATCTCCAGCATAAAGACCTGGAAATGGCAAGCTCCTTAGTCCACAGCTCAGGAGGCAGACACAGGAAGACCCCAGGGACTCGCCAGCAGCTTGTCCGGTCAAACAGAGAACTTTGCATTCCCTTCGATTGGAGAGCTTGCCTCGAAACGCAGAGCAGAAGCCCAACGAGACAGCTTCGCGGATGAACGTACCTGCCTCAAAGCCTGAAAATCTGGGTGCAACCCCTGGAAGCCGCATTTAGATGGAAGGCACCGTCAGTGCCACAAAGTTGTCCTCTGACCTCCACGTGTACACTGTGACCCCGACCCACACACTAATAATAGTTTTTAAGTAAAAAATTAAAAAAAAAAAACTATCCCTAGAACCAACTCTGGGACACATTGTTTATTTCCTGTGCTTACATGTCTACTCTGAAAATACTACACACAATGTCATGGCATGGTTAGTTTATAGGTGACAGAAGTAATTCACTGCACCCAGGTTTCTGATTGTAAGAGCACACATCAAGTGGGAGCAGCTACTTAACTTCCAGACTCTCTCTCCCTCCACCCTGCCTGCCTGTATTGCTGTCAGTCAGCAGGAACAGAATTTTTAAACGCATTGACCCTGACTTAGTGATAAATAGCTCCACATCTCATCCTAATAAAGCTGGTAAGTGAACAGAACCCCTTTCCCGGGGGCTGCATTTGATGACCCTTTAGGAGAAGGAGAAACAAAACTGAAAGACAAAGGTGCGCGCTTCACAGATGTGGAGCTTCTCTCCTCTACACTGCACAGCGCCTATGAGCTACTAACACTTGGTGCTAGCGGATGTCCCAAGACTTCAGCAGGACCTCAACCAGCCCACAAGCCTTGGGCTTAAATCGGCTGTGGGAGAGAGTGCGGTGGAGGTTGTGTGGTTTCTGAGTGAGCTATGCCTCCGCGCCTCGCGCTTCTCCTTCCAGCCTCTCACATCGCAGACAGTGCTTCCATGTCCCTCCCAATGGTATGTTTTCAGTGACCACAGTGGCCACGTTCACGGCACGCGCATGCTGTGGTGATGGATCAGGAGCCACTTACTCAGTAGTGTAACTAAAAGCATAACCACTAAGGGATTGGTGGAGGTTCTGCTATGTTCTCTGGATGAACAACTTGTGTCTGTTCAAGTCCGTTAATAACTGTAGGGTTAGATTTTCTAAAACCTACTTTAAAAAAAAAAAAGATTTATTTATTTATTATAAGTACACTGTAGGGAGTCATATCTTGTTACGGATGGTTCTGAGCCACTATATAGTTGTAGTTGCTGGGATTTGAACTCCGGACCTTCGGAAGAACAGTCGGGTGCTCTTAGCTACTGAGCCATCTCACCAGCCCCCTAAAACCTACCTTTAATAAGGGTTCTCAAATGCTTTGATTCCCCCCTCCCTAGCCCACCATCCAAAAGTAGTAGAGAAAAGATGCTAAATAGGGCAGGGGGATGTGGATCTGTTTAGAAGTTCCTTGGGATGATTCCAATCTCTGCCTGTCAGGATACCAGCAGTCCAGTTCAGTAGTGTCAGGGTACCAAATGTGAACCCGCAGCAGTGGCATGATCTTGCAGAAACCACCAGGCCTCCACCAAATCACCACGAGTCGGCAGGACCAAGACCAGCCGGGACAACAGGCAATGAAGACATGAGATCAACGAAGCATTGCAAAGCTAGCTACGCAAGCACGCAGTCACTGCCCTTTGGGTTCTATTTAGACTCTCTCCAAACATCACGTGTCCTCCCAGGGGCCTTGCCCCAACAAAACACCAAGTGAGGCTGTCTTAGCACAGCGTACGTAAGCCCGCATCACGTGATCTACCCAGAGCCTTCCATTTTAAATAACTACTAAACGTGCCAACACTGGAAGGGGCTTTTTTACATTTTTATTTCTTGGATGGGGTTGGCACACATAACAATGCCCACTATGAACGTCAGAGGGCAGCTCCTGGGAGTCAGTTCTTTCCACTATGTAGGTCTTGTAGCTATAACTCAGGTTGTCCAGCTTAGGGGCAAGTTCTTTGATGTGCTAAGCCATCTTTCCAGTCCTGGGATGACATTGTTTTAGGTCATCCTGCCAAACGGATGGGTCTATTCTAAAACTGACTGAGCAGTCCTCCACAACCAGCGAGTGTGTTCCAGAATACTACAGCGCCCTCCTAGTGAAGAGAAAGCCTAGAGTTAGAGAGATGGCATGGCCAGGAAAACGTTTGCAGCGTAAGCATGAAGACCTGAGTCCAGTGCTCAGAGCCCATGTAAAAAACTAGGCTTAACATCACGCATCTGTAATCCCAGGACTGGGAAAGCAGCATTCGGAATCACGGGGGCTCGCTGGTCAGCCACCACCCCGCCAAGTTTGTAAGCTCCGGGATCAGTAAGAGATGCTGTCTCAAAAATAAATAAGTAAAGAGCTTGCGAATGATCAAGGATGATTGACATCGACATTTAGCTCCCATACTCACATGAATTTGTGCATTCATACCAAATACATACATGCCAAAAAATAATAATACATGAGAGAGCCCATAGTGTCTTCCGGAAGCCAAGAGGCACCTCCTACTCTGCACTAGACTTTCCTTGTCTGTAATTATGATACACCCATGGTCGAAGACAAGGACTGGAGAGATGGCTCAATGGTAAACAGCACTTGATAGACTTGCAGAGGAACTGGGTTCAGTTCCCGGCGTCCACATGGAGGTTCACAAACTGACATGGTAGACCACAATCCAATGCTCTCTCTGGTCTGCACGGATCACTGCATATATGTGATGAACATACACATACATGGAGGCAAAGACATACACACCAAAATATAACAATTTTTAATCTTTGAAAGAGAGAGAAAGAGAGAGAGAGAAAGAGAGAGAGAAAGAGAGAGAGAGAGAGAGAGAGAGAGAGAGAGAGAGA
>NC_034609.1:35437596-35439866 GCF_900095145.1 Mus pahari | reverse complement strand
AAAATGCCTTACAGCTGGATCTCATGGAGGCATTTCCCCAACTAAAGCTCCTTTCTCTGTGATAACTCCAGCCTGTGTCAAGTTGACACAAAATTAGCCAGTACACATATAAAATAAATAAACCTTTAAAAAATATATAAACAAATATCAGACATAACCAACATGAATTAAAACAGCTCATGGGCATTAAGAAACAAATCTCATCCATTTAGTGTCTCAGTAACTGAGTGATAGTCTACCCCTTAAACCCCTTAAATACATTTCCTTTGTGTTCTAATCAGCTGTAGATAAAATGCCTTCAATAAGAAATCTAAGAAAGAGCTAGGTGTGGTGGCACACACCTTTAATCCCAGCACGTGGGAGGAAGAAGCAGGTGGATCCCTGTGGGTTCCAGTCCAGCCTGGTCTACATAGAGAATTCCAGGACAGTGAAGGCACCATACCATAGTGAGACCTAGTCCCAAAAAAGTAAAATGAAATAAGAGAAGAAGGGGCTGGGGGGGTGAAGATTGATTCTTTCCAATACAAGAGAGAGAGAAAGAGGGAGAGAGAGAGAGAGAGAGAGAGAGAGAGAGAGAGAGAGAGAGAGAGAAGAAATCCTAGAAGCAAAATGCCAGACGAGGTTTGATAATTTTACTTTATATGGCCATTTTCGGTGAGTGTAAAAACATGTAACTTAGCAGGATCTAGTAAGTAGCTGCTTTAAATTAAATTATTTGTGAAAATTAAGATGAGCTCTGGTTTTTTTAAATCAAAGGGAATTCACTGTGGCAAATGAGATATGGAGAAAAATAAATGAACATTACTCAGATCATAGTTAACGTGCCCGAGTTCCTGGGCTACCTGCTTGTGACGGGAGGAGGGAGCGATGTCAGCCTAAATGAGTACAGCAAATTGTGTGCTAAGAGGTTTGCATACGATGATAGAGAAACTGTAATACAGATTTTCTTTTGAATTTTCCAATTTGTACTATTTTCCTCTAATAACTTCTGCTTCAATGATTGTATATTGATCTTCACCACATGTTTTTTTTTTTTTCCTAAATGCTCTGTTTGTACATCGGTGGGGGTTGTGGGGGGGGACATTCTGTGAAGGCTAATCCGAATTCTCATCAAACATCCTGTCTTCTGTTGGCATGCCCTTCTGTCGTCAGAAATAACTCCAGGATTTTTTTTTTTTTTGCTATGAATATTCAGGAATTGGCTTGCTTCTCCTTCCTATTTGATCTTTATTCCTGCCTTGAGTCATTTCACAGTTAATTAATTTCTCTACCTTCTAAATAAGAAGACAAAATAATGAGGGCCATTCTAGTGGTGTGGAAGGGAAAACAGAATGAGTCTGGTGTTCGGAATCATAATGACACTCAGACCTTCCCAGCTCCCCACATTACCTTCGACTCTCCTGACGGTAAGAGAGACCTTTGACCTGATCAGAGCCCACTATGCCATGCCTGACCAAATACGTCTCAATAACACCATCAACTGCCACGTGGTGCCAAGAGTCTTGTTTCCCCATCCAAGAATCTTAGATCTGTTTGTTGACCATTTCCTTCCTGCCCTCCTTGTTAATCTCTTCTTTTAAAATGTCTTCATGGGGATGCTGGAGAGCTGGCTCAGAGGCTGAGAGCTCTTAAAGCCTCTTAAAGACATCTAAGAATTTGGGTTCCCAGAACTCACCTTGGATCCAGGGAATCTGACGCTTGCTGTTTTCTAATAATCGAACTTTGTCATCAATTATAAGAATAGCCAAGAAATTGTGTTAGATTGCTCAATAGCGAGTTTCTTCCCAACAAGGTTGATAGAATATACAATAAGGGCCAGCGAGATAGTTCAACAAATAAAGGTGCTTGCAGCCAAGGCTGATGGCCTTGAGTTTAATCCTATACCAGAAGGAGAGAACCAACTCATGTAAGCTGCTCTGACTTCCACATGTGCACTGGTGAGCACACACACACACACTAAAGAGATAAATGTAAATTTAAAGGATAAACAATAAAACTAAGTGGGAGATGTAAAGCCAATGTCCCAATAGCCAAAAGAATTAGCCAAGCACTGAGAACTCAAAAACAAACGATGAGGTCACTTAATGACTGCTACATCCCCAGTACCTGTAAACATAATTTTCCATAGTGGGTTCCTATTTTTTATTTATTTATTTATTTATTTATTATATGTAAGTACACTGTAGCTGTCCTCAGACACTCCAGAAGAAGGAGTCAGATCTTGTTACGGATGGTTGTGAGCCACCATGTGGTTGCTGGGATTTGAACTC
>NC_034609.1:35426971-35436791 GCF_900095145.1 Mus pahari | reverse complement strand
TTACGAGAGAGAGAGAGAGAGAGAGAGAGAGAGAGAGAGAGAGAGAGAGAGAGAGAGACACGGATTCCAAGAAACAGGTAGACAGGAAGCCAGACAGGGAAACAAAAAGGCTTCAAACAAAATCAGTGCATTTACTTTAATTTAGCAAGTCAGAGGATATTGTTGGGCCTTAAGTTTTCACTTAAGTTAAGCTTTCATGTTAAGAAGGAGGTGGGCACAGGATTGTGGGTACCAAAATACAGTTTGATAGGAAGAATAGGTTTTGGTATCCTACTGCACAGTAGGATGACTCTGATAGACTCTTACTATATATTTTGCAGAGAACTAGATGAGAGACATCTGTAGGCTCTAAACATCAAAGAAATTGTAAGTATATAAATAGCTAGAAATGCTAATGACCCTAATTTAGTCACAACACATATATATAAAATTATCACACTATTCCTATAGTGTATGTAATTATCATATACCAAATAGAAAGTAATTTTTGTGGACTTGGTGGTATACACCTGTAATCCTAGCTCTTAAGAGGTTAGAGGAGGAGGAGGAGGAGGAGGAGGAGGAAGAGGAGGAGGAGGAGTTCAAAGCCAGCTTCAGCAAGTTCAAGGCCACCCCAGGTTACATGAAACTTTGCCTCAAACATAAAGATCTGGAAAGCAGGCTCAGAGGTTAAGAGCACTCTCTGCTCTTCTGGAAAACCCCAAATTGGTTCCCAGATCCTTGCTAAGCAGCTTACAACTGCAGGTAACTCCAACTTCAGAGGGCCCGATGCCCTTTTCTGGCCTTGATGGGTAAGCACACGCACACACACAAACTTTTAGAAATAGTTATTATAATTATTAATTGCTTAACCACTCTTGAAAGCACTTTTGTGTTTTAAGATTAGCTACCAAAAAAAATGTATAATTGGGGATACAACCATAAGACTGTATGCTTTTTTAAAAATATATAATATATATACATGTATATAAATATATACAATATATACATACACACACACACACACACACACACACACACACACAAACTCACTCCCACCAAGGAAGAGTAAGGAGAGAAAAGAAGCGGGAAGACTGCAGTGGAGTTTAGTGTCTCTGAAGTCGTATAATGGCATTCAAATCCTCTAAGAAAAGAGAGGAAATATTCTGAAAGCCAACACTGAGGCCGCTCAGATCTCCCTCCTGCACATCAGAGGAGCTTCAGCAGTCTAACTTGAAAATGAATCTCCATGGATTAGGATTGCCGTGCAGTGTAATAGAAGAGGTGGCCTTGAAGGAGACTTAATCAGAGAACACATTTCAAAATCAAAAGCACAATTTGGTTCAAGAGTCCCAGGAAACCAATCAGTACCCGATGCTCCTAACACCAAAACCAGCATCCTCATCCCTTCTGTGCCCTTGTCTGATAAGGGTCAGAAGGACCCCCAGCTGCCTCATCTCTGAGTCGGTCAGACCCAGGTCTGCCAGGCAGTGATGAACATGGCTCAGATTCGACAAGCTGTAAGCCTGATAACCCCACACCTGAGAGCCTAGACAGATTCAAAACAAGCAGCTAATTAAACCTGGAACAGTAAGCTATCATCATCCACGATTCATGGGCGTCCAACAAGCAGAAGAACTAGGAACACGGCATTCGGCAACAGCTGTCACCTGCTATAATGTTCTTTAATTATCTTAAAATCTGTAAGAACTGACAAATGGGTGACAAAATGCAATTTTCTGTGTCAGGAAGCGAGAGACAAGCCTGCGTTACTTTGATGAGAGGAAACACTGTAAAATCGTCTCTTCAGGCTCTCCTTATTGGGGTGGGTGGGGGGATGGGGAGATTGTTGTCACTCAACTATGGTCTATAAACACACTCATTACGGGACTCCTGGAGGGACACATTTCCTTCTTTATAAGATTGAGTAGGAGAGATTAAAACGGATTGCGGAGGGGACACGATGAGATGGCTTGTCAGATCAAGGTATTTGCCACCAAACCTGGGGTCCTAAGTTCAATTCTGGGGACCTATATAATGGAAGGAAAACTGACTTCAAGTTGTGCTTTGACCTCCGAATACATACATGCATACATACACACACACACACATACACATACACACACACATACACATACTTTTGGCTTGCTCCCACAATTTCAATTCTTATTTCAAGTTCAGCCCTCAGCCTGGCCATACTCCAGAACTGCATTCTGGGGTGATCATTAGCAAAGACCCACCCAAGTTCATCAGAACCATGTCGTGTCTCTTGCCGTGGATCCCTCCAGGCGCCTGTGCCAACTGAAGCCCAGCCCCTCTGGGCTGCTGAGATGTTTATGGCCTTTGTAACGATCTCCATTCCTCTCTCATTTCGTTGGGTCATTATAGTCTACCGAACTTGCATGATAGCATCCTTTGTTCCTTTAGGGTAAGTTTACTTCTATCATTTATGCAGTTTTGCCAGCCTTTATGGGTCAAAAATGTTCACCAGAACACAAAATAAATTGCAGAAAGAAAGGTCAGTGGGTAGCAAATAGCTCCTAACAGCATTAGCTAGAAAACCACATCCCCTGTATGAAGTCGTAAAGAACTCATAAGCCAAGAGCATTGCGCCACTCAGGGTCCCAGGACATAAAACAGAGGAAAATATGAACTAGCTCACATTGGCCAAGAGCATAGGGTGGCCCTTAGAGGCTAAAGAAAGCTTATATAACAGTCCTACACAGATCCCTCTGTATATAATGAAAATGTGTACATTGCTTTATCTTTGGTTGATTCTTTTTCTTTTTCTTTTTTTCTCTTTGAGTCAAATAGCACAGTCAGTCAGCATGTTCAACATAAGAATCTAATAGGATCACTCATAATTCTTAAGACATGCAGCCTTTGTAACCTGTTCTTACAAGGCACCTAACAATATGAGTGTATGCGGGTAGAGTTTTGAACCATCAGAACAGGAATGTTACACTCAAATTTAAATTTGCATGGCCATATTTCTACCTACTAATTAGAAAAAAAACTGTTGAAATTTTCTATTTTTAAAAAAATCCCTTTATGCAATTTACATTTATGAATTCCTTTTCATGTAGAGTAACAGTGAAGTTGGTCTTTTGTGTGTGTGAGCTCTAAAATGTAGTCTCTCTGAGGCCAGGCTGATTATTACCCACATGCTAGCATGGCTCCATCCCTTCCTAGCTGGCCTTTCTAAAATATGATTTCTTTTAAGATTTTTTTTTATTGATATGAGTATGCCGTAGCTGTCTTTAGACACTGAAGAGGGCATTGGATCTCATTACAGGTGGTTGTGAGCCACCATGTGGTTGCTGGGAATTAAACTCAGGACTTCTGGAAGAGCAGTCGGTGCCCTTAACCACTGAGCCATCTCTCCAGCCCCTAAAATATGATTTTGAAGTTGTCCGCCAAGACATCGCTAAGATCTCCGGGAGGTCTAAGTCTTTACTCCTAACTCCCCAGCCCCATACATTGGTCTCCTTTTCTAAGTAAATGTACTTTCTTATTTTCCTGCCTACCAATTCTTGGGCACCACATGAATTTCCACATGTCTATTTTCTTGGACTTCCTAAGTCTGGTGGAGTGCTTTTCTCCAAGTCCTTAATTTCCCAGACCATGAGACTCATACTCAAGTAGGTGAGGCCTCTTCTGCTGTACTCACTCCATAACATCAAGGCTCCGTCTCTCTGCAGTTGCTTCTCCTGCAAAAGATCTCCCCCTGGCTTCCCAGAGCGCACAGAATTCTACAAGATAGAATACTTAATACCACGCCCTTGTCCAAAGGATGCTCCATCTTCCCACAAAGCCTCTTATTCAACCATGCTCATTGCTTCTCTGTCCATGATAACCTGGTATTAGAAACAACCTAGACGTCCTCAGCAGATGAACGGATGAAGAAGATGTGCTACGTTTATACAATGCAGCACAGTGGAATATTACTTAGCCGCTAAAAATAAAATAAAATAAAATAAAATCATGAAATTCACAGGCAAATGTATGCAACTACAAAAGAAAGTCATTCTGATTGAGGTAACCTAGACCCACAAAGGCAAATACGGTATGTCCTCGTTTATATATGTTAGGTCAATGGTAAGCAAGCTACAATCCATAGAACCAGAGGTGACATATAGAACACGGGACTTTGAGGAGGACAGGAACAAATAGATCTCCCTAGGAGAAGGAAATAGAATTGACAGTCATGGATGAATTGGAAGGGGCAGGCTGGAATGAAAGGGTTAAGTGGAGAGAGGGAGGGGAAGAAGTGGATAAGGGAAGAAACACAAGAACAGATAACTAAGAGCAAAGGCTATTTGAGGAGTAGTATGGAAACCTAACACAGCAGAAGCTTCCTAATGTCCTAAATGAAACTGCCACATAATGCAGGAGATAGAGCTCCAAGCCGCCATCTCTTGTCCCCAAATGAAGCTTCCAGTACTGGGAATAGGTTACATCTAATGGAATTGTCGGCCAAAGAGGTCTCAAGGGAACCTCCCCCACAAACAACCCAGGCTGTTGCCAAGACTATAAGCTGCTCTCCACTGACAGCAACTGTCTCCAGTACTGAAGACAAGACCTGCACAACTCATTGAACACGGGGAAGTCAATCTGGCTCCTACACAGACCCTTCACTCCTACAGGCTAGTGTCCTTGGGACAGCAAGGTACTCGCAATCCTACCAAAGGAGAAATGTAAACACCAGCCACAAACCCTTTGTCTGCAATGGTGTCCTGCCTGCAAGATATGCCAGGGCAATGGTGGCAAAAATCTTGTGGGAGTCACCAATCAATATCTAATTTGACTCTAGGTCTACTTAACAAGATGGAACCCATACCTCACATTGCTTAGGTGATCAAAAACCTGAGACTAGATAGCCCAGGGACCTATAGCAAAAATCAAATACAATTATTCTACACAAACAGTAAGAGTAAAATGACTCCTAATGACATTCTGCTATGCTCATAGATCAGTGCCTTGCTCAGCCGTCATCCATGATGCTTCCTCCTGCAGCAGATGAGGACAAAAACAGAGACCCACAGCCAGACAGCACGCAGAGAGCGAGAGACCTGGCACACTGAGCCCTAAAAGGGATGTCCCTCAGGACCCAGGGAACCCCGTGGAAGAGTTGGCAGAAAAAGTGTAAGAGCCACAGGGGATGGAGGACGCCAAAGAAAGGAGGCCCTCTAAATCAACATGAATGCCGAACTTCTGAACTCACAGAGGCTGAGGCAGCAGACGCAGGGCCTGCACGGGGCTGCCCCAGATGGGGTCCCAGAGCTGAGAGGAGAAGTGGACGCATGCCCCCATCCCTAATCCAGAAGCTGCTTCTAACTGATAAGCACTTGCAAATGAAAATGTAGTTTTCTCCAAGGGAATCGCACTGGGGGAAACAAACTACTCTTTGAGTGTTGGCTGCGTGCCCAGCAGAAAATGAACTCCATGGCTTCTTTGGAGTCTCCCTGTCTCATAATGTCTTCTCAGGGATAGATATAGATTAGATATAGATATAAAGATAGAGATGGAGTTGGAGATTAGATATAGAGATAGAGATATAGAGATTAGATATAGATGTAGATTAGATATACATATAGATTAGATATAGATTATAAATATAGATTAGATATAGATGTAGATTAGATATACATATAGATTAGATATAGATTATAAATATAGATTAGATATGAATATAGATATAGACTAGATATAGATTAGATATGGATTAGGTGTAGATTGGATTAGATATAGATTAGATTTAGATGGCGGTCCTACAGATCCTCTGTATATACAGTGTGGCTTCCAGTTTGGTGTTTTATGGGATGCCTGAGTGCGTGAATAAGTGGGTCTCTGTGTCTGTGTCAATTTCCTGTGCCTTTTTCTGGGCTCTTTCCCTTCTGTTTGTTTGTCCTGTCCTATGTCAATGTGTTAAGGTTTTTTTTTATTTTATTGTATATTTTTAATCTTATTATATTTTATTTTATTATTCTCCCTCAGAAGCGTGTTTGTTTTCTAATGAGTGACAGAAAGGAGGTGGAAAGGGAGAGGGGGTAGGGAGGGCCTGAGAGAAGTAGGGGGGTACTGTATTCAGGTTATATTATGTGTGGGGAGGGGGAGTTTATTTTCAATAAAACAGAAAAAAGAAAGAAAAAGAAACAAAATAAAATGTGGAGACATTCTCTGTGCGTGCACACAGTCCTACAGAGCTCACCCACAGTCCTAAAGTGCTTGCACACAGTACTAAAGAGCTTACCCACAGTCCTAAAGTGCTTGCACACAGTACTAAAGAGCTCACCCACAGTCCTAAAGAGCTTACCCACAGTCCTAAAGCGCTTACCCACAGTCCTAAAGTCCTTGCACACAGTCCTAAAGAGCTCACCCACAGTCCTAAAGCGCTCACCCACAGTCCTAAAGCGCTTACCCACAGTCCTAAAGCGCTTACCCACAGTCCTAAAGTGCTTGCACACAGTCCTAAAGTGTTTACCCACAGTCCTAAAGTGCTTGCACACAATCCTAAAGAGCTTACCCACAGTACTAAAGCACTTGCCCACAGTCTTAAAGTGCTTGAACACAGTCCTAAAGTGCTTGCACACAGTGCTAAAGAGCTTACCCACAGTCCTAAAGTGCTTGCACACAGTGCTAAAGAGCTTACCCACAGTCCTAANCAGTCCTAAAGTGCTTGCACACAGTGCTAAAGAGCTTACCCACAGTCCTAAAGTGCTTGCACACAGTGCTAAAGAGCTTACCCACAGTCCTAAAGCGCTTGCTCACAGTCCTAAAGTGCTTGAACACAGTCCTAAAGCACTTGCCCACAGTCCTAAAGAGCTTACCCACAGTCCTAAAGTGTTTGCACACAGTCCTAAAGAACTTACCCACAGCACGAGGACCTGACTTTGGTCCTGCCATCCACACAAAAAGCCATGCATGGTGGCAATTCAGAGACAGGTTAATCCGTGGGGCTAGTTGGCTAGCTAGCCTACTTGGCAAGCCCCTACTCCCTCTGGGACACGCTGTCTCAAGGAGCAATGTGTAGAGATTCTGAGGAACGGTAACCAAGGTTGACCTTTGGTCTATAAGTTCACATGCAACAATTAATTGATTAAAATATTTTAAGCAAAGAAAGAGCTAAAATTGAGTGTGGTGGTGCACCCCTGTGATAACAGCACTTGAGAGGTGTAGAGTGGACAACAGGAAGTCAAATAATTTAGCTACATAGTTCAAATCTGAATACACACACACACACACACACACACACACACACACACACACACACACACACACACACTGGTTACACAGTGAGTTCAAAGCTGAATTATGTAAGACCTCTCTCTCTCTCTCTCTCTCTCTCTCTCTCTCTCACACACACACACACACACACACACACACACACACACACACACACACACATCCCAGTGAAGAGTGCTGGAGATGTAGCTCAGTGGCAGTGTTTGCCTATGGTACATAAGATATTAATCATGAGGTTTACTACTAAGATCATGAAAGAAATGAGAAAAGGTGTAAGGTGACCGTGGATGGCCTATATTTTAACCTTCATAAAGTTAGGCTGATAGCCAGTCAATGGCGATGCCGCGATTTGAGCCCAGGTTTGCCTGACTCTGACGCTGTCGCATCAGCTTGCCCATTGGCCCTCATCTTTGTGACTCATGAGCAGATCTGTGGTTCTTTCATTTAAGGCGAGATGCTCTGTCCTCAGTGACTTGGCAGCACCGGGCACTTCCGCCCAGGCTTCACACGTTTGTTTTTTTTTCTCCCTAGATTTAGCAAGGACTGTGTTCCTCCCTCTAACCAGACTTCTATCCAAATTGGATTTCTTGCTTTTGCCAAGCCGTTTGTTCCCACGCTTTCTTTGGTCTAAAGTGATCTGAAACAACTTCCTTTATTACAGTCTTATTAATCTTCTGCTGAATGGAGATAAATCACTACCACCGATGGGAGTGCCCATGCTCGGCCTGCATGCCCTGCGTAAGGATGTTCAAAGAAACTGGGTTAGGGTTGTTGTCAAAACAGAGATGGCAAGCTGGGCATGGTGGCGCACACCTTTAATCCCTGCACTCAGGAGGCAGAAGCAGGCAGATTTCTGAGTTCGAGACCAGCCTGGTCTACAACGTGAGTTCCAGGACAGCCAGGGCTACACAGAGAAACCCTGTCTCGAAAAACCAAAAAAAAAAAAAAAAAAAAACAGAGATGGCTCAACACTTTCTGCTCTTCCAAAACCAGGTCAGGTGGCTCAAAACCACTTGCAACTCTAGCTCCAGGGTTTCTCACACTGTCTTCTGGACTCCAAGGCCATCTGCACACATGTGGCAGGTGTACATTCACACAGACATAACCATAAATGGAAATACGTGTATTTTTAAGACAGCTTAAGAATTACCTTCTGGCTGGGCGGTGATGGCGCACGCCTTTAATCCCAGCACTNGGGAGGCAGAGGCAGGTGGATTTCTGAGTTCGAGGCCAGCCTGGTCTACAAAGTGAGTTCCAGGACAACCAGGGCTACACAGAGAAACCCTGTCTCAAAAAAAAAAAAAAAAAGAAAGACTTACCTTCTGGGCCAGCAGGTTGTCTCAGCAGATAATGGTGCTTGCTAACAAGCCTAATGATCTGAGTTCAATCCTTGGGACCCACATGATGGAAGAAGAATTATCCTATGACTTCCACATATATACCATGGGGTGGGTGTGTGTGCACGCGCATGCACATACGTGTGCATACGTGTGCATGCTCACACACAATGAGCACTTAGGAGGCTGATACAGGAGGATTAGCAGGAGTTCAAAGCCAGCAAGGCAAGCACAAGCTATACAGCAAGATCCCATACCAAAAGAAAGATAAAAAGAGAAGAAGAGCTAGCGAAAAGGTTCAGTGGGCATGCTTCCTTCAAAATCATGAGGACCCAGGTTCAGATCCCCGGCACCTATAGTAAAAATCAAGGCATCACCATCCAGGTCCGTGACCCCAGCACCAAAAAGCAGAAACAGGGGGATCCAGGGATCTCACTGGCCAGCTAAGCTAACTCAAATAGTTGGCTCCAGGTTCCGCGAGGGAGCCTAGCTCAAAAAGTCCAAGTAGAGAACAATTGCGGGCGGTAGAGGAATAAACCCAGCACGGACCTCGGACCTCCAACCTCTGACCTTCATATCTGCCTACCCGGGCAAGCACATGCCGACACCACACACAGATAAACTGAAAGGAAGGAAGAAGGAAACGTGAGGGAGCTACCCAGGGAAAGAAAGCCTAGAGACAGCCGGGCGTGGTGGCGCACGCCTTTAATCCCAGTACTCGGGAGGCAGAGGCAGGCAGATTTCTGAGTTCGAGGCCAGCCTGGTCTACAACGTGAGTTCCAGGACAGCCAGGGCTACACAGAGAAACCCTTAAAAAAAAAAAAAAAAGCCTAGAGACAAAGACACGAGCAACAGTATACAACACTCCAAGCACATACATTTTGTTCTATCTCTCTCTCTATTTTTGTTTTGCTCTTTGAGACAGGGTCTCTGCATTTGCTGTGTACCAAAGGATGGTTTTAAGCTTAGGATCCCCCCAGCCTCACCTCCCATGTGTTAGGATTACAAGTCTTATGCCTAGCATATACAGTGATGCTTTCATTTAAAAAGTAAAACACTTTGGGGGGAAAAAATGACTAATTGTAAGAACTAGGGCATTGGATACATTAAAAACTAGATAATATGCCACCATACCTGAAGCAGACAGCTTTTTCTTTTTTCAAATTTATTTACTTTTTGGTTTTGTTTGTTTGTCTTATACCCGACCAGTTCCCCCTCCTTCTCTCTCTCTCTCTCTCTCTCTCTCTCTCTCTCTCTCT
>NC_034609.1:35423175-35426887 GCF_900095145.1 Mus pahari | reverse complement strand
ACTCACTTTGTAGACCAGGCTGGCCTCGAACTCAGAAATCCACCTGCCTCTGCCTCCCAAGTGCTGGGATTAAAGGTGTGCGCCACCACACCCGGCCCCCCTCCTTCTCTTAACGCTACCGGGATATTACCATAAGGCACAACTTGGAGAGGCTCCAACTGACAAAAGCATTGATAAGTAAAATAACTTCAAAGAATGCACTCTCATCAAACATGTTTTTAAATTTTTTAAATGTTACTGAAATGAAAAAATAAAAACCTTTGTTAGCAGTCAGTGAAGCGGCTTGGGGATCCACGTGTTTTTATGGAAGCGGAGAGATAAGCAAAGGGATCAAATATTCGACCTGTTCTCTACACAACAGCTGTACTACGAGGTGACCAAATATTTGATAAAGAAAAATTCCTTACCATGGGAGAGGGAACATCTGCCAAGTCCCAAGGAAGGTGGGCAACAGCTATAAAGGGTTCCTAACATTCCAGAAGAGGCAGACGTCTTGTAGTCATGACAAAAATGTCCAACACCACTTATGAAGAAACGCTCTTGCCAAGAAAAAGGCTCAATCAAGTCACACTTCTGAATATAATTACCCATATCCTAGGAATAGAGTCGGCAGGGGAGCGAATTGCATGACATCAAGAGAGACAACCGGTAAGAAATCCGAAGCGTGGGACCTTGTTCGGAACAATTAGCCTGCTTTTCCTGGGAGTGACTGCCCCACACCTCAGGTGTGTGAGCCATCTCGGTTTTTTGTTTGTTTGTTTGGTTTGGTTTTTTTTGTTGTTTTTGTTTTTTGTTTTAAAGATATCTGTTTGTTTATTATGTATGCAGCATTTTTGTCTGCATGTGTGCCTACAGGCCAGAAGAGAGCACCAGAGCATCAGATCCCACTACAGATGGTTGTGAGCCACCATGTGGTTACTGGGAATTGAACTCAGGACCTCTGGAGGAGCAGCCATCTCTCCAGCCTTTTTGTGTGTGTGTGTGTGTGTGTGTGTGTGTGTGTGTGTGTGGTTTTTCAAGACAGGGTTTCTCTGTGTAGCCCCAGCTGTCCTGGAACTCACTCTGTAGACCAGGCTGGCCTCGAACTCCGAAATCTGTCTGCCTCTGCCTCCCAAATGCTGGGATTAAAGGCATGCACCACTACTCATAATCAGTTCAGAGGTGTGTGGTTTGTCTTGCTTCTCAGAGACTCCTTCTAGGATGCTGTCCCAGGTGTCTGTCGTGGCAGCTGGCCTGAAGACTTTGACTTTACAGCCTTGTCTCGTCCCTTGTCCAAATGGTTCCCCTTCTTTCCCTTCACTGTCCCCATGGCTTGCCAAGTCCCTGCCTCGGGGTCTGCCTTGGGAAGAATCCAAACTAAATTTATACCCTATGGATGATAAGTGAATTTTCTCTAAAATAAATTCACTTTAAAATGATACTGTGAGACCATCACAATGGTTTAGCAGGCCAAAATGTTTGCTACCAAGCCTGAGGATTTGAGTTTGACTCTTGGAAACCCCAAGGTTGAAAACAAAAAAACAAAAAAACAAAAAAAAAACAACTCTTAAAAGTTGTCATGGGCTGGAGAGATGGCTCAGTGGTTAAGAGCACCAACTGCTCTTCCGAACGTCCTGAGTTCAAATCCCAGCAACCACATGGTGGCTCACAACCATCCATAATGAGATCTGACGCCCTCTTCTGGTGTGTCTGAAGACAGCTACAGTGTACTTAGATATAATAATAAATAAAGCTTTAAAAAAAAAAGTTGTCATCTGATCCGGACAGTGGTGGCACACACCTTTCAACCAAGCATTCAGGAGGCAGACCCAGACAGATCTCTGTATCTACAGAGGAAATTTCAGGACAACCAGGGCTACACAGAGAAACTCTGTCTCAAGAAAAAAAAGTTATCAACTGACCCACCACACAGCGGACCCTGGCAAACACGTAGTCTTTGTAATCAATGTATTGCTTTGTGGAGACACCATGACCCAGTCAACTTATAAGAGAAAGTATTTAATTTGAGGCTTGCTTACAATTCCAGAGGGTTAGTCCATAATCTTCATGGTGTTAGGCAGGCATAGTGCTGGAGCAGTAGCTGAGAGCTTATATACATCTTCTCTGAAAGGCAGAGGTAGAGACAGAGACGGGGCCTACTGTGTATGGTTTTTTGAAGCCTCAAATCCCACCCCTTCCCCCGTGACCAACTTTCTCCAACAAAGCCCCACCTACTCCAACAAAACCATACCTACTCCAACAAAGCCCCACCTACTCCAACAAAGCCACACCTACTCCAACAAAGCCCCACCTACTCCAACAAAGCCACACCTACTCCAACAAAGCCACACCTACTCCAACAAAACCACACCTTCTCCAACAAAACCACACCTACTCCAACAAAGCCCCACCCACTCCAACAAAACCACACCTTCTCCAACAAGGCCACACTTCCTAATCCTTCCCAAAATAGTTCTACCAACTAAAGGACCAGGCATGCAAATATATGAGCCTATGAGGGCCATTCTGATAAAAATAAAAGCAAGCCATAATGGCACATGAGTTTAATTCCAGCATTTGGGAGGCAGAGGCAGGTAGGTGGATCTCTGATTACAGGGTCAGCCTGATCTACAACAGGAGTTCCAAAAGAGCACAGAGAAACCCTGTCTCAAAACAACAACGGGCTGGAGAGACGGCTCAGTGCTTAAGAGCACTGGCTGCTCTTCCAGAGGTCCTGAGTTCCATTCCCAACAACCACATGGTGGCTCACAACCATCTGTAACGGGGTCTGATGCCCTCTTCTGGTATGTCTGAAGACAGCAACAGTGTACGCATATACTTAAAATAAATAAATAATTCTAAAAACAAAAAACAAAGATCTGGAGAAGATGGGATTTCGGGAGGACTGGGAAGAGGGTAGGGAGTGGAAACTTTGGTCGAGATGTTAATGTAAAAGAAAAAAGGGATATACTAGTATCTAATGACCATTTACCATGTAATGTATGTACATTTATCTCAATAGTCACGCTTGCTCTATTCTAGTTTATATTTGAACAGAGAAATTAAATAACATAGGTCTGGGGATGTAACTGAGTTGGTGGAGCACTTCCCTAGCATGCACAAGGCCCTAGGTTCAATCCCCAATACCAACTAAGGTCGAGCATGGTGGTGCATGCCTGAAATCCCAACACTTGGGAAGTGGAAGCAGGCAGATCAGAAGTTCAAGGTCATCCTCAGTTACACCTCAAGTCCAGGCTAGCCTGGGCTCCATGCTACTTTGTCTCAAAGAAAAAAGAAGTTAAACAGTCTGGCTGAGATCACACAGCCAGTAAGAGATAAAAATGATAATTGTGGTTTTTTAATTTCTTTTTTTTTTTTTAAATGTTGATGCTGTTACTTCTGGGGAGAGTTTGTGGGAGAGTGTGTGCTTGCTATAATATCTTCACTTGGGAAAATAATGCATGCTCATGGGCCTTCATTTAGATAGATAGATAGATAGATAGATAGATAGATAGATAGATAGATAGATAGATAGGTAGATAGATGCACTGGCTAGTTTTGTGTCAACTTGACACAGCTGGAGTTATCACAGAGAAAGGAGCTTTAGTTGGAGAAATGCCCCCATGAGATCCAGCTGTGGGGCATATTCTCAATTAGTGATCAAGGGGGAGAGGTCCCTTGTGGGTGGGATCATCTCTGGGCTGGTAGTCTTGGGTTCTATAAGAGAGCAGGC
>NC_034609.1:35411674-35423025 GCF_900095145.1 Mus pahari | reverse complement strand
CCCTTTCCTCCCCAACCTGCTTCTTGGTCATGATGTTTGTGCAGGAACAGAAACCCTGACTAAATATATATATATACCTAGAAACCCCTGCTTTGCTATACTTTCTGAAAAGAAATTGGAAGAGATGAACAGGCTCATCCTTTTATCCCATTCCTTCTCTGATAACAGAGGTGCTTTTTTTTTCTTTTTTTTTAAATTTCTTCTTCAAGAAAAGAAATGTTTTGAGTACAGAATTGAGAAGAAACGCACTCTGGATGGATAATCGCGTCACTCCAGTCTTCCTACCCACAGAGAAGAAAGCCTTCCTGAAGTTTAAGATGTCACCTCTCACAGAGCGCATCGTCAACTTGGAGATCAGAAAACGCACACAGCCAGATCACCAGAGAGCGCAAGCAGCAACACGCAGCTGGCTTTGAGATTGGTGAGAGGCTGTTCCCCTCAAAGGACATTCTTTGTTAAAATAGAAACATCAAGGATCTAAATAGAACAATCCTTGGGACGATTCTTTTGTAACATGTACCTGAAGAGGTAAACACTGTTGCAGATGCTTCCTGGCCCTCGGACATTTCGATGCTGGACACCACTGAACCGAAATGACTCATTCTTAGAAGCAGTTGTCCTCTGGTTTAAGAATATCCCAGAAGAGTATGCAAGTGAGCCGGGTTTCTCTATTTATAAAACTTATCAGACCACTTAAGCAGATGCTTATCAAAATGTTAAGTTATGTTTACATCCAAATTTGGAATTTCAATTCAACCATTGACACAAATACATAAACATATATGCATACGATTTTTTTTTATTTAATCAAGTGTAAAAAAAAATCCTTAGAGAAGCTCTTATAGCCTAGTCTAGCCTCAAACTCACTGTGTAGGCAAGGATGACCTTGAATTCCTCACTCTCCTGCCTCCACTTCCCAGATAACTGAGTTTACAAGCGTGCACCACCACACACAATTGCAACCAATATACTCAACAGCGGAATGAGAGAGAAATAAAGAAGTGAGGTTTAGCAAAATGGAGAACAAGCAACCACCCTTACACACTGCCTTAGTTCCTCATCTTGTTGTGGCTGCAAAACATCTCACAAAAGCAACTTAAGGATAGGAGGGTTGATTTGAGCTTTTATTTGGAGGGTACAATTTATCAAGGAAAAGAACTCCTGGCAGTGGGAACATGAGCCAGCGGGTGGCACTAATCCCACACCAGGGAGCAGACAGGCAGAGATGCAGAGAAACCGGGATGCAGAGAGACAAGGATGCAGAGAAACCAGGATGCTGCATCTCACACCACATTCTGCTTTTTAAGGCAGCCCAGGGCCCCAGCCCATAGAGGGGCCCTAGATTCTAGGTCATAGAACTGTGCGGCCCATAGTTAGTATAGACCTTTCCAGCTCATCTCAATCTAGAAAGCCCTTACCGTCATGCCCACAAGTTTGTCTGTCTCCTAGGTGAGTCTAGATTGTATGGAGTCGGCAATATTAACCATAACAAATGAAGAGCCCAATTCCAAACCACATGGTTAGCATAAGCCTTACTTTTTCAGACTGTGTCTCAGTATGTATCCCTCCTGGGCCTGGAACTCACTGTGTACATACCCACAGTAGTGAAAAACTGAGGTAAAGAGCTGGGGGGGGGGTGGCTTTATGGTTAAGACCACTGACTTAAGACCATCTTCCAGGGTCTGATCCAGGTACCCATGGCAGCTCACACCTATTTGTAACTCTACTCCCTGGGGATCTGATGCCCTCTTCTGGCCTTTGTCGGAACTACACACACACACACACACACACACACACACACACACACACACACACACACACACGGTGCGCAGACATACATATAGGCAAAAACATCCATACGTGTTGTAATAGTTTGTATATGCTTGAGCCAGGGAGTAGGCACTGTTAGGAGGGGTGGCCTGTTGGAATGGGTATGTCACTGGGTGTGGCTTTAATACCCTAGTTCTAGCTGCCTGGAAGTCAGTCTTCCACTAGCAGCCTTCAGATGAAGATGTAGAAGTCTCAGCTCTGCCTGCACCATGCCTGCCTGGATGCTGCCATGCTCCCACCTTGATGATAATGTACTGAACCAACCTCTGAACCTATAAGCCAGCCCAATTAAATGTTGTCCTTTATAAAACTTGCCTTGGTCATGGTGTCTGTTCATAGCTGTAAAACCCTAAGACACACATAAAATAATTATGACTAAGGCAGGAGGATTTCAAGTTCGAGGCTGGCCTGCACTCCATAGAGAGACGCTGCCTCAAAAGAAAGGGTGTTAGCCCAAGTTTCTCAAAAGAAGACACACAGTGTTCAACAAGCATATAGGGAAATGTTCAACATCACTAATTATCTAGAGAAATAACATTGAAACCACAAATGATATACTACCTCACACTTGTTGAAATTGCTATTATCAAAAAGATAAAATTAAGTATTCGTGGTGATTATTTTTAAGTGGAGGAACTTGTGAACTCAGTTGGTAAGCGTGTGAATAAGCATGGTCATTATAGAATATCATGTGGAGGCTCCACAAAAAAATTAAAACAGGTGCTAGAGAGATGGATCAGCCGTTAAGAGCACTGACTGCTCTTCTGAAGGACCTGAGTTCAAATCCCAGCAATCACATGGTGGCTCACAACCATTCATAATGAAATCTGATGCCCTCTTCTGGTGTGTCTGAAAACAGCTACAGTGTACTTACATATAATAAATAAATAAATCTTTTTTAAAAAATAAAATAGAATGACCATGGGACCAGAGAGATGGCTTAGCACATAAGATCACTTACTGCTCTTGCAGAGGAACCAGACTGGGTTCCTGACATCCACATCAGATGCTAATAACCACCTGTAACCCCAGGCCAGGGGATCTAATACCTCTTTAGCATCCTTGAGCACACAAACACACATGTGGTGCAGAGAAACTCACAAAGGCACAGACATGCACATAAATAAAAATAAATAATTTTTTTAAAAAATCAGAGGGGCCAGGGTTTGGAGAGATGGCTCAGCAGATAAGAGCACTGAGTGCTCTTCCAGAGTACCTGGGTTTTATTCCCAGCTTCCACATGGCAGTTCACAACTGTCTGTAACTCCCTCATATGGACATACAGACAAATCACCAAAAAAATAAAATAAAATAAAATAAAATAAAATAAAATAAAATAAATAGAGGGCTAGAGAGATGGCAATTAAGAGGACCATGGTTTAATTACCTGTACCCACATGGCTAACAACAACCTGTAGCTCCAGTTCTAGAGTCTCCAAAGCCCTCTTCTGGACCTCCTCAGGTACTGTATACATGTCATGTACATATATAAATGTAGAGAAAACAGCCATACAGATAAAATAAAGCAAAATAAATTTTTAAAATAATAAATAAATAAAATCTCAAAAAATTAATATTTATTTTGTACATGTAAGTGTTTTGCCTGCGTGTATGTCTTCTGTGCACTATGCATGTGCTGTGCCCACAGAGGTCAGAAGAGGGTGTCAGGTCCCCCAGGACTGGAGTTATAGACAGTTGTAAACCATTGTGTAGATCCTGGGAATCAAACGTGGGACCTCTGGAAGAGCAGCCAGTGCTCCAGACCCTCAGAAAAAAAAATTTTTTTTTAATATAATGACCATGTGATCCAGAAATCTCACTACCAAGTGAGATTCTAAAGGAAGAAAAGCAGTACATCAGGCTGCAGAGATGGCTCAGCAGTTAAGCGCACTGACTGCTCATCAGTTCAAATCCCAGCAACCACATGATGGCTCACAACCATCCTTAATGAAACCCGACGCCCTCTTCTGGTGCATCTGGAAACAGCTACAGTATACTTACATAGAATAAATAAATCTTTTTTTAAAAAAAGAAAGAAAAAGAAAAGAACGAAAAACAGTACATCAAAGAGATATGTGTATTGCTCTATTAGCTGCAGAATTATTCACAATATCCAAGAAAAATGCAATCAATGTCAGGATCCATCAAGAGACCACTGGGAGGCTGGCAAAATGGTTCAGAAGGGTAAAGAAGCTTGCCGCTAAGACTGATGATCTGAGTTCAATCCCCAGAACACACATGATGAAAGAAGAGCTCTGAATCCCACAAGTTGTCCTCTGATCTCCACATACACGCGCGCGCACACATACACACACACACACACAGTTTCTCAGAGACCAGATGCTAAATATTCTCCTGTGAGGTGATTCATGTTAAATCTCTTGACTTAACCTTCCACAATGTTTAAATGTACTAAAACATCATGTCATATATCATAAATGAATACAATTTATATTTGTTATCCAAATAAAGTTAACTGGGCATAGTAGCACACCCCTATAATGCTAGCACTTGGGAGGTAGAGGCAGGGAGATTAGGAGTTCAAAGTCATCGTTGGCTACATAGGGAGTTTAAGACCTAAATAAGACCCTGTCTTGAAAAGAAAGAAATAAGAAAGAAGAGACAAAAAGTTACAGAAATTATTGACAGATTTATCTCTTCAGTTAGAATAAGTTTCACTTTGGACTTTTGTTTATCTGGTTATTTGTTTAATAAGTGTATATGTTGCTTTTAGGATCAAGCAAAATATCAAGAAAAATAAAATAGGCAACATATAGAAATAAAATAAAAATAAAATATAAATATAAATATAAAATATAAATAAATAAATAAATAAAATAAATGTAAAATAAAAAGGCAACATATAGAAAGCAATGCTTAGTGTACTTATGATATTCTTCTAACAGAGATTCTCTCCTTGGCAAAATACTCACCAAGATTCCCCAGGAAGCCAGGCATGGTGGAGCACGCTTGCAATCCCAGCATTTAGCGGGGTTGACATAGAGAGACTTGGAGCCTGAAGTATGCCTGTCGACACAGGAAGACATGGATTAGTCTAGAATCCTAGGAACAGAGAAAGAACCAATATAAAAGCTGCTGTCACAAAGTCACAGCCACCCTGGGGTACGTGATTGAGACCATGTCTCAGAAAACAGGCAGCAGGGCATCATGGGGCACACCTTGAGTTCCAGTGCTCATGAAACAGAGGCAAGATGACCTTTGTAAGTTCGAGGCCAGCACGACAAGTTGGGGGGGAGGGGAGCTCTGTAGCCAACACAGCCAACAGAGTACAGACTGGTCCTCAGGAGACAAGAAAGCAGTTCAGTTTAACAAGACTAGATAACCAATGTTGGCACAAACTTCCAGAGTCTGCCCCTGAGTGGTTAACTTTAGGCATATTTAGGCACAACACAATTTAGAGAAAACTTTTGTGGTGATAATTACCTTAATCCCATGTGCACAATTAAGGATACAATAAATCCCCCTAAGGAACAAAGCCAGCTAAATAAAGATCAGACATGACTACATTGAAACTCTTTGTAAAGTACATGTGACCTCATCCATAAAGATGGTACCTTAGTCAGGGTTTCTATTCCTACACAAACATCATGACCAAGAAGCAGGTTGGGGAGGAAAGGGTTTATTCAGCTTACATTTCCACATTGCTGTTCATCACTGAAAGAAGTCAGGACTGGAACTCAAGCAGGTCAGGAAGCAGGAGCTGATGCAGAGGCCATGGAGGGGTGTTCCTTACTGGCTTGCTTCCCCTGGCTTGCTTAGCCTGCTCTCTTATAGAACCAAGTCTACCAGCCCAGAGATGGCACCACCCACAAGGGGACCTCCCCCCTTGATCACTAATTGAGAAAATGCCTTACAGCTGGATCTCGTGGAGGCATTTCCCCAACTGAAGCTCCTTTCTCTGTGATCACTCCAGCTTGTGTCAAGTTGACACAAAATTATCCAGTACAATCATTTTATAGATTGACTGAGGAAAACAAGCTCTCGGTAAGGGTCTGGGGTGAGGATCCAGTATGGTCTCAACCACACAGATAGCACAAAGATCACCTGGATTACAGATTGTCCATCCCTTCCTTCAAAGGAAAAACCCTGTGTACTAACATTCCAGGTTCTCCTAGTACAGTGGGTTTTCAACCTTCCTAATACCTGGCCCTCTTAATTCCGTTTCTAATGACCTAAGAATATCTAGGGTTGGTGCCCCCCTCAACCATAAAGTCATATTCATTGCAACTTTGTAACTGTGATTTTCCTAGTGTCATGAATTCTGATATAAATATCTGACAGACAGGATATCTGGTATGCAAGCCCTGTCTTTCCGCACCCCCCACCAAAGGGGTCATGACCTACTGGTCGCTCACCTCTGAACACAAGGACATCTGTACCTCCTACAGTGAAGAAGCGGCAGCTGACTCACTGGAGGACTGCAGAGAGAGGTCAGTGGTTAACACCACTTGCTGCTCTTTCAGAGGACCTGGGTTCAGTTCCCAGCACCTACACTGGGGAGCTAACAACCACCTATAACTCTAACCCAGGGCTCCAATGCCTTTTCCTGGTCTACATAGAGAATCCCAGGCCAGCTAGAGTTACAAAGAAAGACCCTGTCTAGATGGACGGACAGACAGACAGACAGAGAGAATACTGTCAATAGGTGACCTAAGAATGTCTCTAAATTCCTAGTGCACCACGGAAAATATTTTATTTCTCTTTTTAATTTAATTTTTTTTTTTTACTTATTCACTTTACATCCTACTCATTGCCCCCAAAAACTATGGAGTGCCTCACAAATTGTCGTGCCATCCTTGAGCAGGGGCCATGCTAATCTTCTCTGTATTGTGTTGTTCCAATTTTAGTATCTGTGCTGCCGAAAGCAAGCGCAACTTGCTAATTCTTGAAAGTTGGAATTTGCCGCTACAGAGATGGCTCAGTGGTTAAGAGCACTTGTTGCTCCTGCAGAGAGCCAGGGTTCAATCACCAGCACCTTCACGGTGGCTCACAACCATGTTTAACGCCAGCTTTAGGGGGTTCCTCTTTTGAACTCATTCAAATAAAATTAAATGAATGCAAATCTTTTAATGAATAAAAATGAGAAAATTAGAATTTGAATTATGAGTTTTCCTGTTTAAACCCAATTGAATAAGTCATATCTGTAGTTGTTTTGAAGACAATCTAAGTGTATTGTTTGACTCTCTCTCTCTCTCTCTCTCTCTCTCTCTCTCTCTCTTTCTCTCTCTCTCACACACACACACACACACTTCCCAGTTTTCCTTCTGTTGCTGTGGTAAAACCATGACCAAAAGCAGATTGAGAGAGTTTATTTGGCTTACATGTCTCGGTCTTCCTTTTAACTTTTTTTTTAATTTTTATTTATGCGTGTTAATTTTTTAATGTTTCTTTACCTGTGCGTCTGTGTGCAGCTGCCACGGCTGTTGAGAGCTGCAGGGTCCTCTTAACCACTGGGCCATCTCTTCAGCCTCCTGGGGGTCTCTTCAAAGCCAGGGTCAGCACTGATATCAACAGGGCATCAACAGGGTAGATCACGCTGTTACACTTCCCAAAGACCCAAAACCAGAGCAAACACGGGACTGAGAGGTATGATGTCCCGCGGTGGTATTCCAAACACTTGGGAGTGATAACAGAAGAATCCGGAGTTCAAGGTCAGCCTCAGCTCCATAGCAAGTTCAAGGTCACCCTGAGCTAGAGAAATAAAGGAAATAAATAGGGCAAAGGACTTGCCCACTCTAAAGAAGGACAGAAGCCACAGGAAAGAGGCGCACGTGTCCTACGTGATCTTGAGTCAGAGCCCCCACCCTTCCACCCTTGAGTCCATCTCACTACTTAATTTCTTTTTGCATAAACAAAGAAGATGCCTTTGTAAGTCTTTGGCACCCTCTTTTGGGCAACCTGATTATTTCAAAACTGAAATGTTTCATTTCTGAGTATGTTGTCAGCAAATTGAAATTGGGTACACAGAGACAGATATATAAAGATGATATAGACTGGGAGGGGTGTTATTGACCTTATTCTTACAAGAGCTTTAGACCTACAGAAAGATTAAACAGTACAAAGCCCCATCTATACCTCTCCCTCGTGTAATTTTCCCTACAGCTTATAATCCCTCTGAGGACCCAAGTGTTAAAGGTAATGAAACAATGCTGAACAGTTATTATTGACTGATGCTTATAGTACATAGACTATAAAGTTGCATGTGTTCATGAATTGTGAAGGATTTTATGTATCTACTGTTATAGTATCATAGAAAATAATTCCACTGCCTTAGAAATCACCTCTTTAGTTTGGCTCAGCCCAGTAAAGGCACTTACCATGCAAGCCTGGGGTCCCCAGAATGCATATAAAGGTGGAAGAAGAGAACAGACCCACAAAATTATCCTCAGAACAACACATGTGCATCATGGCACATGTGAGCCACACATAGACATTTTCACATGCAATGATAATAAATTATTTGTTTAGTCACCTGTTTCATCTCTTGACTCTATTTCTCCAGAGTCTGGGAATCACCACTTTTCACTTACTATCTTCTTAATGTTGCCTTTCAAATTTTTACATTGTGGAACAGTGAAATACTTAAATTTATTTCACTTACACATCCATTTTAAGAGACCTTCTTCATATCTTACTATAATAGCCAATACACATACTGAGGGGAAGTTTACTCTAAAAAGCAGTCATGATAGCGCACGCCTTTAATCCCAGCACTCAGGAGGCAGAGGCAGGAGGATCTCTGTAAGTTCAAGGCCATCCAAGGGGGAAAAAAAACAAACAAACAGAAGAAGAGGAGGAGAAAAGGAGAGGAAAAAGAGGGAGGGGAAGTAGGAAGGGAAGGAGAAGGAAAAGAGAGGAAGAGGAAGAGTGAGGGGAAAGCCGAAGAGGAAGAAGAGGAGGGCAAGGAAGAAAAGACAGAGGAGGAGGAGAAGGAGGAAAGAAAAAAGAAAGCTTAGTCAGCAGAAAAATGAAAACTGAAACTACACTGAAATTCCATCTCAACTCAATCAAAATGACAATCATCAAGAACACAAATAACAAAAGAGACCCTTATACACGGCTGGTGGCAGCTAAACTAGATCAACCCCTACAGAAACCAATGTGGAGATTCCTCGGATAGCTAAATAAAGTTCTTCCATGGAATCCAGCCACAGCACTCCTGCGAATCCACCTAAAGGACTCCACGTCAGCACATCAGAGGGACACCTGCGCCTGGCTGTTGACCATGGCACCACTCACAACATCTAAATTAGGGAGCCCAAAGAGGTGTCTGTCAAGAGAGGGCTGAGCAGAGAGAACATGGCGATGAACAAGGAGAAAATGGTACATACACACACACACACATGCACGCACACACGCACACATGCACACACGCACACACACACACATGCATACACACACATGCACACACACACGCGCACACACACACGCACACACACACACACACACACATATACAATGGAATTTTACTCCACCAAGAAGAGTGAAATAATTTCATCTGCAGGAAAACAGAGACACATGGAGACATCACACCCATCAACTAAGTTGGTCTCGGAAGACACTGCATGTTCTCTCTTGTTTTGTGGATCCATGATTTTTTTATAGATATATTAAAAGTGTGCATCTGTATGTGTGTATACATGTATGGATGCGCTCACCCATGCGTGCGTATGCAGAGGACAAGGGTCAACATTGAGCGTCTTCCTCTCTTCCCCTTATTTCTCGAGATAGGATCCCTAACTGAACCTCACAGACCAGCTGGCCAGTGAACTCCAGAACCTGTCTGACTCTGTCCCCCACACCACTCGAGCTACAGTTGCTGGGACCACACTCAACCTTTCCATGAGGGTTGGGAATCTGAACTCAGGTCCTCATGCTTGCAAAACAAGCGTTTTATCCACTGAGCCATCTGCCCAGCGTCATCTCTGCTTCAGTACTACCCCATTGTGCCGATATACAAACCTTTATTGATCTATATTCCCTGTTGAAAAACATCTTAGTTGCCTCCAGTTTGGAGCAATTATGATTAATGCTGCTATAAGCATTTGCGTGAGGGTGTTTTGTGGACATAAATTTTCAATTCATTTGGATAATCAGGAGTAGGGTCTCTCCGCCATGCGAGAATACTCTATTCATCTTCATAAGAAACTGCCTGTACAAGTTTGCTCTCTGTTGCTGTGATAAAACAGTGACCGGACCAACTTGTGGAAGGAAAGGTTTTATTTGTCTTACACTTCCATACCATAGCCCATCACTGAGGGCAGCCATCATAGGAACTCAAAATGGAACCTAGAAGCAGAAACTGAAGCAGAGAGAGACCAAGGAGGAATATTGCCTAAGTGGCTTGTTCCCCTGGCCTGCCCTCTACCTTCCGTGTGCCTGTGCGGCTCAGGACCAAATGCCTAGGGTTGGCACCGCCCACAGTGGGCTGAGCCTTCCCCCATATCAATTAACAATCAAGAAATGCCTGGAAGTCATCCACACAGGCCAATCTGAAAGAGGCATTTCTCAATTGTGGTTCCTTCTTTCTAGGAATAACAAGTTGACAACCAAGATTAACCCTCACACTGCCAAACCAATGTCAACCTCTGTCATTTTTTTTGTGTCTACTTGCAATGAATGGAAGTTTGTGACATCCCCACCTGCATTTACTCTCCTGAGATTCTAGCCATTCTGAGACATGCATACTGGTATCTCTCTGTCTTAATTTATAATTCCCCAATGCCTGTGGCTCAGTGTAGGCTCACTGCTATCTGTACATCTATGTGTTATCCGTCCAGTTTTTGACCCACCCTTTTTAACTGAGCTGTTTCTTTGGGGGGGGTTGGTTTGGTTTGGTTTGGTTTGGTTTGGTTTTTTGAGGCAGGGTTTCTCTGTATAGCCCTGGATGTCCTGGAGCTCACCCTGTAGACCAGGCTGGCCTCAAACTCAGAAATTTGCCTGCCTCTGCCTCCTGAATGCTGGGATTAAAGGCGTGTGCCACCATGCCTGGCTGAACTGTTTACTTTCTTATATTTAAGTTTTCTGCTTATTCAGAAGCAAGTCCTTTCTTGAGTCTGTATGTTGCAAATATGTTCTCTCAATGCGTGGCTTCTCTTAGTCTTTTATATTTTTCTACATTTATTTATTGGGGGAGTAAGCACACACATGCACGGGTGGGTGTGGAGGTCAGAAGACAACTCACAGCTGTCAGGTCTCTCCTTCCACCATGTGGGACCAGGGATCAAACTCAGGTCATCAGGCTTGGCGGCAAGCCCCTCTACCCACTAAGCTATCTTGTCAGCCCTTTTTTCATTCTCTTAAGAATGTTTCTTTAGCCTGGCAGTAGTGGCACATGCCTTTAAACCCAGCACTTGGGAGGCAGAGGCAGGTGGATTTCTGAGTTCGAGGCCAGCCTGGACTACAGAGTGGGTTCCAGGACAGCCAGGGCTATACAGAAAAACCCTGTCTTGAAAAAACAAAAAAACAAAAAACAAAATGAAAGAAAGAAAGAAAGAAAG
>NC_034609.1:35408588-35411540 GCF_900095145.1 Mus pahari | reverse complement strand
CCCTCCCTTACACACACACTTTTTATACAGGACATCATCCTCTGCACTCAGTTCTGCTCTCCTTCTGGCCGACACTGTTCCCTTTCGGGTGCATACACAGAGCCCGTATCCACACACCAAGAGCAGCTCCATCCTTTTAAGACTTCACAGTCTCCACCGCATCCCACCCAGATGAGCCACACCTCCATCCTAGCTAGTCTCCCGCTGATCGACACAAGGCGGTCTCCTTTGTCAGCGTGTGCACACGTTTGATGTGAAAATCAGCGCCGCCTTCCAAAGGTCCACGCAAAGCCTTGGGTCCACACATGAGTCTGATCCTGGAATTTACTCCGTCTCTTCTGACGGATGCGTCTCTTTGCTTTGCTTCCTTTCCAGCAAGGCTGGTAGATTTTTGATGAAAGTGAGGCAAGATGAAACTGAGACAACCAGGCCTTCAGCGTGAGGTTTTATGTTGATCTGTCCAGGAGTCGGGCTGTGAGTTGTATCTGATGCCCCCTATGCCGGACCTCCATCTCCTCTGGCTTCCTTGTTTGGCTTTGCTGCTCTGTGATTCACATCCCCCCACCCCCACCCCATTGTCTTTGGGTTTTCACTAACAACCTCTTCTTAAATAGTGTGTGTCTCATAGCTCTGGCAGTGTTAACAAAGTGCTGAGGCGGGAATGACCGTCATCTTGTGGATCCGTTCTGAGAACCCAAGTCCCTGGGCTGTGACCACGAACAAGACTGCTTTAGCCTTTTCTTCTCTCTTCATGTGTGACAGGATGACCAGAGGGAGCCAGGGTCATGTAATGACCCTTCCAAGACAGGCAAGGCTTTGGTCCAGTAAGTGGCCTTTTGAGAATAGGTCCTTGTACAGAATGTTCGAGATGTATTTCAGTATGGTTGGTTTCCTTTTCCCCCTGCAGGAGGCCCAGAATTTTTTTTTTCCAACTTATACTGACAATCTGGCTAGACAGTTGGAGATAAAACTTACCAACACGTAGCCTGCTTACTAAGATTTAGACATCAGGAATGCTTTTGTTGTGTTTTGGTTGGTTGGTTTTGTTTTTGTTTGAGATGTGGTCTCTTATAGTTCTGGCTGACCTGGAACTTGCTATGTAGAACATGGTGGTCTTGAACTCAGAGATGCCTCTCTGCCTCTCTGCCTCTCTGCCTCTCTGCCTCTCTGCCTCTCTCCCTGCCTCCCTGCCTCCCTGCCCCTCTGCCCCCCTGCTCCCCTGCCCCCTGCCCCCCCATGTCCCCCTGCCCCCTATCCCCCTCCCCCCCCTGCCCCCTTGCCCCCCTGCCCCCTGCCTCCCTGCCTCCCTGCCTTTCAGCCTCTGCCTCTGCCTCTGCCCCTGGAATGCTGAACTTAAAAGTGTGTAGCACCATGCCCAGTACCATGAAAATTTTGACTCTCAAGCTAGTCCACACTCAGCCTCTAAGTAATTGGCTAATTATGCAGGCAGTCCTGCTGGGTAGCAGCTTCCACTGAATCAGATGTTGGCTGGGTTTCCCTGTAGTCACCTGTCTCTCTGGATTGTGGATATGCCCTGGAAGCAACCGTGAAGTTGGCTGCCACAGGTACGGTCTGTGACATATCTATGTAGACAGATGTTTCTGTACTTTTTAGTTATTCATGAATATTTCCCATTCTAACACTATTAAGAACTAAAATATGTCTCCCCCAAATTCATGTTACAATCCTAACTTCTGGTGCTGCATAAATGCTTTTAGAGATAGGGCCTTTAAATAAAGACACAACTAGGAGTCAAGCATGGCGGTACAGGACTCTAATTCCAGCACTTGGGAGGGGAAAGCAAGACCAATAGTTTAGCATCTTAAGCTAAGGCCAGCCTAGGCTAAAGAGACCCTATTCAAAACAAGCAAGAGAAGGAGCTGGAGAGATCTATCTGCCTCCACCTGGACCCCAGACCCTGTCCCTGACCCTGCCTCCGCCTCTGCCTCTGCCTATCAGTTAAATGGCTCAGTGGTTAAGAGCACTGACTGCTCTTCCAGAGGTCCTGAGTTCAATCCCCACCAACCACATGGTGGCTCACAACCATCTAGAATGGGATCTGATGCCCTCTTCTGTCGTGCAGGCATACATGCAAATAAAGTACTCATGTACACAGACAAATCTTTAAAACAAACAAGAGAGGAATATTTGGATGAAAAATGAGGTTATTAGGTTTGAATAACGCAGCATGTCTGGCATCCCTGGCACAGGAGTAAATTGTGACACAGGTTATAGAAGGACAATCATGTAAAGACACTTTGAGAAGACAGCCAGCTACAAACCAAGGAAAAGGCCTCAGAAGAAACTAATCTGATACCTAGGTCTTGGGTTTTAACCTCAGAATTATAAAAAGATACATTTTGTTACTTGGGCGAGCAGTGTGTAGTATTTTGGTTTGGTTTCCTTTGGTTTGGTCTTTGTGGGGTGTAAGAGTGGAGACCACTGTGCAGCTGTGGCTGGCCTGGAACTTGCTATGCAGAGCTGGCTAATCGTTACCTCTCAGTGGCTCCCCAGCTTTACCTCCTGAGGGCCGGGGTAATAGTCATGACAGGCACCAGCCCTGCACTTCAGCATGGGGTTCTCGATTACACAGCGCTGGAAGACCAGTACAAGTATCAATCGGATGTGTCTAACAATCAGAAGATGTGTCTGAGGACTTCAAAACAGGTGCTTCCGAAGTGTTCGCCTTCAACTCAGTTTCGCCACAAAACTGTGTGTGTGTGTGTGTGTGTGTGTGCATGTGTGTGTATGTGTGTTTATTGTGTATATGTGTGTATGCATGTGTGAGCGTGTGTGTGTATGAATGTGTGTATGTCTATATGTGTGTTTGTGCCTGTGTGTGCATGTGTGTATATTGTGTATGTATATATGTGTGTGTATGCATGTGTGTGCATGTGTGTGCATCTGTGTGCTTGTGTGTGTTTGTGCGTGTGTGTGTGTATGTGTGTGTGT
>NC_034609.1:35399956-35407173 GCF_900095145.1 Mus pahari | reverse complement strand
AGAAAGAAAGAAAGAAAGAAAGAAAGAAAGAAAGAAGGAAGGAAGGAAGGAAGGAAGGAAGGAAGGAAGGAAGGAAGGAAGGAAGGAAGGACTGGAGAGATGGCTCAGCAGTTAAGAGCATTGATTGTTCTTCCGGAGGACCCAGGTTCAGTTCCAGGCACCCACATGGCAGCTCACAACCACCTGTAACTCCAAGATCTGACATCCTCATACAGACATACATGCAGGCAAAACACCAATTCACACAAAAAGTCTGTCTGTGTTGATGGGCTTTAGAAATGCTTATTGGGACTGGAGAGAAGGCTCAGCGTTCAGAGTGTCTGATGCTCTTCCAGAGGATCCACATTTGGTTCCTAGCACTCACAGCAGACAGCTCAAATCACCTGTCACTCCAGGCTCCAGCTCTCTCTTCTGACCTCATAGGGTGGTACCTGCCCTCAGGTGCACATATCCCCACACACATAAGCAGAGCCAAAATAAAAGAAAATTTCAAGAAAGGGAATATATGTTTAAAGGTTCTTGTTGGTCTTCCCATGGTCTCCACATTATTAAACTAAAACAAAGCACACCAGAGGCAGTCACCCAGGGTGGTGTAGGGACAGGTGACCAAGGCAGCCATGTCAGTTCAAGCTTCAGAGCGAGAACCTGCACAGGTTCACCAAGCCTTTTGAAACTCCAGGCAGAGAACTGACAAAAGTTGTCAGGATTAACTTTTTTTCTGAACTTTGCAAATTAGCCAAAGGCTTGTCAGAGTCAAAGAGGCATTGGGCAAGGAAAACTAGGGAATCACAAAAAACAAAAAGTCTTTGGTGGGTGTGGTGGTGCATGCCTGTGATCCCAGGCACAAGGGTGGCAGAGGAAAGGAGGAGAAAGAGAGGGGAGAAGAGAGGAGAGAAGGGGAGGGAAGGGAAGGGGATGGGAGAGGAGGGAAGGGGATGGGGAGGAGAGGGGAAAGGAGGGGAGAGAAGGGAAGGGGAGGGAGAGGAGAGGAGGAGAGAAGAGAGGAGGGGAGAGGACGGAAGTAGAGAAGAGTGGAGGGTAGGGGAGAAAAGAGGAGAGAGAGAAAAAGAAATAGAAAACCTTGTGTGTTTTAACTTATTCTTGTACCAATGGCTGCTGTCCACTGTCCATTTTGCCAAGAATAATAATCTTGAAAACCAACACCAGGCTTTCTTTTTTTTTTTTTTTAAGATTTATTTATTTATTATATGTAAGTACACTGTAGCTGTCTTCAGACACTCCAGAAGAGGTCAGAGGGAGTCAGATCTTGTTAAGGATGGTTGTGAGCCACCATGTGGTTGCTGGGATGTGAACTCCGGACCTTCAGAAGAGCAGTCAGGTGCTCTTACCCACCAAGCCATCTCACCAGCCCCAACACCAGGCTTTCTGACAGCAGAAAATGCAAAGAATGATATCAAGAATGAGAGAGATCAGATACAGTAAATAGCACATCCTTTTAATCCAGGCACTCAAGAGTGTGAAGGCAACTTGGTCTATATAGCAACCCCCCGCAGGCCAGTCAGGGCTACACAGTGAGAGCCTGTCTCAAAAAGAGGAGGAGGAACTGGAGCGATGGTTCAGTTGGTAAAGTGCTTGCCACAAACCCATAAGAACATGAGTTTGGTCCCCTAGCATCCATGTTGTTAAAGTTTAGCTCATCAGGGCATGCCTGTAATCATAACACTGGAGGCAGAACAGGAGAACAGGGGAGTCTTGTTTCTGACCCAACCGTCTAACCAAAACGGAGAACTCCAGGTTCAGTCTCAAGAAACAAGCTGGAGAGAAACTGAAAAGAACATTCAGACCTGACCTCTGGACTCAATCCAGATGCAAACGCACACATATGTGCACAAACACATGCACACAGACTGTGAGTACTTTCAAAAGAATGGGAAAAGATACCTCAAGCCTATCTAATAAGGAAACATGTCCGGTTTGGACAGGGAGCTCTTTGAATTATAAGAAAACAACACAAATTAAAAAATAAATAAATAAAAGAAGCCAGATGCGGTAGCACATGCCTGGAATAACAGCACGCAAAAGACTGAGTCAGGAGGATGACCATGAGTTTGAGGACAGCCTAGACTACACGATAGGCATATAGTGAGCACTAGATCAGCCAGAACTACACATCAAGAGCATGTCTCAAAAAAGAGAGAGATGGGGAAATCTGGAGAGATGGCTCCGTGGATAAGAGCCGTCCCTAGCACCCGCATGGCAGCTCACAACGACCTGTAACTCTCTGACACTGTCTTCTGGTCTCTGCTGCACCAGGCATGCACACTGTGCACATGTGTTGTGCTGGAGAGTGTATGTCAACTTGACACAAGCTAAAGAGAAGAGAACTTCAATTAAGAAACCATCTCCATAGCCGGGCGTGGTGGCGCACGCCTTTAATCCCAGCACTCGGGAGGCAGAGTCAAGCGGATTTCTGAGTGTGAGGCCAGCCTGGTCTACAGAGTGAGTTCCAGGACAGCCAGGGCTGTACAGAGAAACCCTGTCTCAAAACAAAAAAAAAAAAAGAAAGAAAGAAAGAAAAGAAAAGAAAAGAAAAGAAAAGAAAAGAAAAGAAAAGAAAAGAAAAGAAAAGAAAAGAAAAGAAAAGAAAAGAAAAGAAAAGAAAAGAAAAGAAAAGAAAAGAAAAGAAAAGAAAAGAAAAGAAAAGAAACCATCTCCAGTAGAGGCGGAGCCTGCGGAGGTAGATGGTGCCCTCTAACTGCCCAGAGGTACTGCGTGCTCACGCGCGCATGGCTGCTGCCCCCTGCCGGGCTCCAGAGCTGCTTGTCAACACAGCCACAGTTCTATATCCAGGAGCACTGAGGAGGCAGAGGCAAGTGGATCTCTGTGAGTCTGAGGCTAGCCTGGTCTACAGAGCAAAGTCCAGGACAGCCAGGGCTACTCAGAGAAACCCTGCCTCGGGAAAGAAAGTATGGTTATGGTTTTACATGAAAATATTATAAAATTAAATAGCCACGATAGTTGCATTACCTTGTAGAAACATTGAATATCACTAAATTGTGTACTGTAACGCTGTGAATTTTAAAGCAGGTGAGCTGTGCATAAAAATACCTACAATCACATCAAACACTGCCACTGATTCTAAAACTCTGGCCTTAAGGATGGCGCAAACATCAGTAGGGATGAAAAAACAGCAGCTCCCCTAATTTTGACACACATTCCCAATTGTTTAAAAGCCTCGGATTGCCGTCAATGAGGTATTTTCATTTTCCGTGCCGTAATAAGATGGACCACGCTTGTCATCCTTCCTCATCTGACATGTGATTTGCTTTTATTTCCACAACACAGTGAATTTTGATAGATCACAATCATTTCAATCCAGAAGGATCTTTTGGCTGTACGAGTGAATTAGAAAGATATTTTTATATCGTCTATTTGAGATAACAGGTCTTAGTGCTACGCTTCGGGCAAAATACATCAAAAGAATGAACTGAAGGTTAAATTTCCTTTTAGATCCCGATTTTTATAACATCACAAAAAATTCTTGCCTAAAAGCGGTCGAATTATTCAACGGTGAGACATTCTATATTCACCAGGTTCAGCCAGAGGGAAAGAACAAAGACAACCCGGACAGACCTAGAAGGTGAGGAGCATTCATCTTGTAATTACGTCCTTCGAGGTCTCCAGTGCCAGAACACCAGAATCCTGCCCCAGCAAGGCGAGAGAGGCTTTCCGCTCTTAGGTCGCGTGTGCAAAGGTAATTCCCACTTGAAAAGAAGCAATACAAACTCAAGTAATGAAGCGTAATTTGTGTCAAACAATTATTACCATTTTATTCTACCCAAATCAGTCGATTAAATATAACTGTGTGTCTAAATTAGTTTTAGATAGCTTTTAATCCCAACTTGATTTTTTTTAATTATCTCATGCATATACTTATGTCTACACAAAAAGTCCCTTTCTTTTTAGTGCTATTTGGAGCAGTGTTTGCGTGCATTTGGAGGAGGGTCCATGGGGGGCTTTACTCCAAGGTGTCTATTTACTGAACTACTCAGAGATCCTCATCCTGAAAATGACTTCAAATATAAGGGAGTCTGCTGGCACCACCCCGAAGCCACACTGTTGGCACATGATTGTCTGGTCAGCTCTTTATTTGCTTCAACCTCTTCAGTCCAGGGCCTTATCCTGTACTGCACAGGCAAAGCCCATTGGGAGCCTGCTGCCACCTGGTGCATGTTCCTTGTCACTGATGATAATGACAAAGGACATGACATCAGATTCTTCTGAGAATACTCATTTAATCGCACAGCCAATGAGCTTGTATTTGATCATTCGGTGTGGTCTTCTCTGAGCACTGGTGATATAATAACAAACAAGGGGAGAGTAGGGGGTCCCTGGGCTGGGGGTGTGGTTTGCTATCAGAGTGTTTGCCTAGTGTAGGTAAGCTCTAGAAAGGGAAGAGGGAGTAGAGGGAAGGGAAAGATAGGAAAGGAGAAAGAGTGAAGAAGGGAAGGAGGAAGACGAGAAAGGAGAAGGTAAAGAAGAAAAAAGAAAGGGGGAGAGAGAAAGAAGGGGAGAGAAGGAAGGAGGAGGGGAGAAAAGGAAGGATGGAAGGAAAAGAGAGAGAGAGAGAGACCCTAATCTCAAGCAGGTATACATTTTGGAGAACGGAAGCTGTCCTGACAAGTTATCATGCCAACTTGCTTTTGGTCGTGGTGTTTCCTCACATCAACAGGGACATCTCTAAGAGACTAAAAGTAAGCTGCATGAGCAAATATGGCCATTTCAAAACTAGGAAAAAGCTGTACAGGAAATACAGTGGAATAATGAACTACAGAAAGGGCTGCTTCCAAAAAGTCCCCTAAAGTACAAAGAGAAAACAGCCAGATCATCAAGGCAGCAGTGTACTGTACCTCAAAACCCAGTGAGGCTACTGTACTGAGGCCCCTGTGAGGACATGAACTAACCCAGTTCCTTCATTGCAGTCTGCTAAAATGATAGGTAGGTAGGTAGATAGATAGATAGATAGATAGATAGATAGATAGATAGATAGATATGATAGGTAGATGATTGATAGATAAATAGATAGATTCAAAGATACATAGATAAATACATCAATAGATATAAATGATAGGTAAATGATTGATAAATAGTTTGATAGATACATAGATAAATACATCAGTAGATACATCAATAGATAGATACATACATACATACATACATGCATACATGCATGCATACATACATGCATACATACATACATACATAGATTCAATGACAGACTTATATTTTAAGCATGAGGGCTCAAACAACCGTCTTCCATAGCTGGGCCCGCAGTTGCATATATAAGCACATGGCATGAAGTCCCTGATTCCTTCGATGTGACACATGCATCCTTAGGAGGGGACAGTCACTGCTTCTTTGTGTTTGGGCTAAGATCAAGTGTAGAAAAAGGTAGTTATCCACCTGTTTTCTTGATTAGAAAACGTCCTCAGACCTTGCTCTGTAGTTATTCACTCTCAGTGGCTTCCAGACTCTAGACGTGGCATGCTGTCTTTAGGGGCCCACTCATGTCTCCCCGTGAGGACAAGAACCCACTTGGAACAAGGAACACTTTTTTTTTTTTTTTGCAGAGTGAACAAATCTTTATTAACACACACTCGGTTACTGGGAGGAGGCCATGATGCTGGACACACTGTCAAAGTCGATCTTCTCCACGATGTTCTTGGGCTTAATGCTCTCTTCCTGGCTGCAGATGAAGACCTGCCCTGACTACGTCAGCGCTCCAGCCATACTTGCTCATCCACACCTTCAGCTGGTTGTCAGTCAGATCTCCGAGCATCTCGGCCAGCAGCCAGCGGTCGATGTGCTGGTACGTGATGCCCACCACATGGCAGATAAATTTTCGGACAGAGTCTTCAAAGCCAGTTATGCCTTCCAGAAGGTCCATGTTCTCATCCAGGGCTTGCCAGAAGGCTTGAAAGTGGCAGGTCTCCAGCAGGTCCCCTAGGTACAAGATCTATCGGATGGGCCGCTCTTCTTGATCTGCCTGGTCGATCATACACTTGCACAGCGTGAAGTCGGTGTGGGGCAGGTTGGTGAGGGCTTTCAACAGAATCTGGGCGGTGACTGTGGTCTGGAAAAAGGCTGAGTTGAAATGGTACAGTTTCAGGACGGCCAGGTTGGCCTCCCATAGGCATTCTCCTTGGCTTGTGTCTCCACATACCGCTCCAGGGTAGCCAAGTACTCAGGATTGTACCTGTCGATACCCTTGAGCAACTTGCCCACGTTCGCTCTCATCTGCTCAAACATCGTCATGATCACTGTTGCCTTCTGCAGCCTCAGCTGGAGTCGAACACCAGGCACGGGGCTTAGCACTAGGGGACCGGGAGAAAAGGAGACGTGCAGGAAGCGGAACCTATGTCAGTCACCCCCTCCCTCCAACTCCTACAAGGAAGGCAAAGGGAACACAAGGATCACTTAATTCTGTGTGTGTATACATGACGTACACGGGGTTAGTGCGTGCATGCCACGGCACACGTGTGGAGGTCAGATGGGTAACTCTGTGGAGTCCGTTCTTTCTTCCGTCCTGGGGTGGGGACTCAGGTTGCCTGGCTCGCCACCGCAAGCGCTTTTACCTGCTGAGCATTCTGGCCAGCCCCAAGGACTGGACACTTATCACTTATTTCTCCTTCTTCCTTGGGTTGGTCTTATGTAGCAGACCGGTGTCCTTGTAAATATGTTTCAATCTCTCTAGAGGTTGGAATTTTCCCTAGCAACTGTATCATTTCTACTACTAAAACCTAATGAAGAGTAAGTCATAAATCATTTCTATCTACAGTGTATATTATTTTAGGCAAAATATCTTAATAAATCTTGCACTGACGTTACAATTCCACAGACATGGCAATAAAATGGAGCTCAGCGAAACAGACCTGGGTACCCAAACCAAGACCAAATATATCTTCTCGCGCACAGTATCTCTAACCCAGAAACGCTTTTCCTTCTGCCTTTCCCGGAAAGCATCTCAGTTGTACAACACTGCCACCTAGTGGCCAGCTTCAAAACGCGGTCATGCAACCCAGACTCCTGGTTACAAAACACTGGGAACTAGATTAGCTTCTGGCCTAATGAGTAAGGAGATTCAAGCTTCAATTACACCAGGGGCTGGGGGAAGACAGACAAGATATATATGACGAGAGAGAGAGAGAGAGAGAGAGAGAGAGAGAGAGAGAGAGAGAGAGAGAGAGAGAGAGAGA
>NC_034609.1:35391348-35399156 GCF_900095145.1 Mus pahari | reverse complement strand
ACCCTGTCTCGAGAAAAAACAAACAAACAAACAAAACAAACAATAAACCTTTTAAAAGAAGTATTTCAGGTCGGAAAGATGGCTCAGCAGGTAAGAGCACTGACTGCTCTTCCGAAGGTCCTGAGCTCAATTCCCAGCAACTACATGGTGGCTCACAACCATCTGTAATGGGATCTAATGCCCTCTTCTGGTGTGTCTGAAGACAGCTACAGTGTACTCATAAAATAAATAATTCTTGTTTTAAAAAGTGTGTGTGTGTGTGTGTGTGTGTGTGTGTGCAGAGCTTTTGTAATGTGCGTGTGTAGTTTAATGAGTGATTTTATACAGTTAGATCTTTTAAGTTGAGACAGAGAGAATTACAATTAGCTTCTTTCCAATTGAATCTATAACACTATCCCATGGGAACTGGATAGAAGCTAGAACTAATTAATATCTTCCTCATATCCTTGAAAACCTATATTCTGTAAATCTACACCGAGCTGGCACAGATTTATATGTAATTTCCTGTAGTGTTTGTTAAAACTACTTGTGAACAATGTTCTGTATTAAGAGACTGACAGCCAGCGCACACCTTTAATCCCAGCAATTGGGAGGCAGAGGCAGGTGGATTTCTGAGTTCAGGGCCAGCCTGGTCTACAGAGTGAGTTCCAGGACAGCCAGAGCTACACAGAGAAACCCTGTCTCGATAAACCAAAAGAGAGAGAGAGAGACAGAGAGACAGAGAGAGACAGAGAGAGAGAGAGACAGAGACAGAGAGACAGACAGAGAGACAGACAGACAGAGAGTTAGGGGAAGCACGTCACAGACAATACATATCCAGGCTATACGTTCCCTGCGTATGTCTGCTTTCTCTTCATCCTTCTTGCCTCCATTTGGAGGCATTTGGGGGAAATTTTCTTACCAGGGAGAACCAGTTCACCTCAGGGTTGGAAATGAGGCTACAAATTCTTGCTTCTTCCATTTGGCTCGGGGGGGGGGGGGACTGGAAAGCAAGCAACTGGCCCATGCTATGTTTAATAACACAGTTATTAAATGGCTATCACTGTACTCTTGTGTAACTGACTTACATCTACCCTGATATCCCATTACTAATGTCCTTCCTGGGACCCACAATGTAAACCAGGCTGGCCTTGAACTCAGAGAGTCACCTGCCTCTGTCTCCCAAGTGCTAGGATTAAAGGTGTGCGCTGGCTGTCAGTCTCTTAATACAGAAGATCATCACTCACCAGTACTTTTAACAAACACTACAGAAAATTACATATAAATCTGTGCCGGCTCTGTGTCTCCTTTCCATGAGAGACTGAATAAAAATTTCAGCTACTGGGCCGACAAGATGGTTCAGCCAGTGGCTAAAGGCACTTGCCCCCGAGCCTGAGTCCGTTCCTCAAACTCCACAAGATGGAAGAAGACGCCTTTAAGTTACTTTTTGACCACCACAAGTGTGCCCTAGATTGTGTCTGTGCACACTCACTCACACATATACACACATGTGCATGCAAAGACAAATATACACACATACACAAACACTAAAACGTATACTCACATACACACACACACACACACACACACACACTCAAGAAAAGTAATGTTTTTGAAATTCTAACTACTGGAATAAAAATTCTGCTTAAATCTTCCATTTGGTCATTTAGTTTCTTTAGTCACCTCCAAGTGTTTATCTCCCTGAACATCACGGGCTCTCTATCTCTAAATTGTAGCCTTGGAGAAGTTTCTACCGAGGGCTTACTGCCTCTGTCCGCTTGGATTCTAACCCAGCCCACCTCTGCTTTCCCCAGTCAGCAGCTGCCTTGCTCCAACCTAGTTCATCTTCTTTCTTCAGAAATTGGTGCCAGTGAGTCTTTGATGCTTCAGCAGTCACTCTAGCTCATCAAAAACATCCGGTAGCTCATCCTTTGACTGTTGCTCTAGTGAGACGATTGATCTGCCATGATTCGGTCGCTTGATTTTCTTTCCCTTATTCAAGAAAGAGAGGGGAACTTAAGAATTTTATTTATTTGTGTGTGTGTGTGTGTGTGTGTGTGTGTGTGTGTGTGTGTTTGGGTGTCCCTCAGAAGCCAGAAAAAGGAGATACCCTGGACCTAGGGTTACAGGCAGTTGTGAACTGTCTAATGTGGGTGTTGGGAACTGAACCTATGAGAGCCGCGAGCACTCTTAACCACCGAGCCAGCCCCCCAGGCTGAGAGAAGGAACTTTAAAAGGTACAAATATAAATAAATGTTAGTGACAACATTTGGCTACTAGAGGAAGAACTTCAGGCAAAATCTTAACATGGTCAGAAAGAGGGCATCGGACCCCATGACAGATGGTCGTGATCCACCATGCGGTTGCTGGGAATTGAACTCAGGACCTCTGGGAGAGCAGCCGGTGCTCTTAACCGCTGAGCCATCTCTCCAGTCGCTGCCTCACTTCCTGAATGCCCAGATTATAGGCACGCAGCATCACCACGTCCATCCTGGTTTTGAAGACATGACACAGCATCCACAGAGCCCCGTGGGAAACAATACAATGGTTCCAGGCCTTTCAAGAAACTTCACTTTCATTCTCAGGTGACTAGTAAACATATTACTAAGCAGAGACACCACTGTGCACATGTGACAAAGAACAGAGACTTGGTGGAGTAGGTTTAGAAAAGTAACTAAACAGCAGGGCTTAGCGGCTCACACCTGTAATCCCAGCATGAAGGAAGCTGAAACAGGAGGATTACAAGTTTGAAGCCAGCCTGGGCTACCATATCAAAGTTTGTCTCCAATCAACAACAGAAACTGAGTTGAGACACTGCAGGGTCCCAGTGACTGTCTGATTCGTTTGCCTTTGTACACAGTGGGTTTGACAAAGGTAGGCAGGAAATGGGACAATGAAGTAGAAATTTCACCCCACAGTTATGGCCTCATCCATATATAAACAGTATGGCATCCTGATGTATTCTAGTGTGCACTGCCAAAATACCTATCCGCAAGGGGCTCTGGGACCCAAAGGTTCAGCCGGAACCTTCGCTGACATCTCATTTACAGCTGCCTGCTCTCAAATTGCCGTGTTGGTTCTGAAAGTTCCATGTTTGGTCTGCACATGTATACATGCAGGGGAAAAAAAATACACGCTAAAAAAAAAAAAAATTAAAAAGCCGGGCGTGGTGGCACACGCCTTTAATCCCAGCACTCGGGAGACAGAGGCAAGCGGATTTCTGAGTTCAAGGCCAGCCTAGTCTACAGAGTGAGTTCCAGGACAAGCAAGGGTTATACAGAGAAACCCTGTCTTGAAAAAACAAAAAATAAATAAATAAATAAAATTAAAATAAAAAAATACACGCTAAATAAATAAAATTTTAAAAAGCAACATTTTCTCTTCATCATCTTTGGAAAGAGCCACGGTATTGATGCACTTTGTTGGTGGTGGTGATGCATTTTTTTTAACTTAGTGTTTTTACTGATTATTTGGAAATTACACATAATGCATCCCGTTTACTTCTCAGTCCTCCCGGGTCCAACACACACACACACACACACACACACACACACACCCTTACGACCTCTCCCAAAACAGAAAAAAGGAAAAAAAAAAAAAAAACCACAAAAGATGTTTTCTTGCCTTTTATACTCAACAGGAGCACCGATCCTGAATTTCCACGTGGTGTCTGGCTTCAGCAAGGACCACTGCATAGCCATCTGTTGTTCTACCCCGTTCTCTTTCCCCAGACACACCACCACCACCTTCTGTTCCACCCTTATTTCCTTTCAGTTTCATGAGTCCACTTTTAAAAACATCTTCCTGGGCTGGTGAGATGGCTCAGTGGGTAAGAGCACCCGACTGCTCTTCCTGAAGGTCCCGAGTTCAAATCCCAGCAACCACATGGTGGCTCATAACCATCCGTAACAAGATCTGACCCCCTCTTCTGGGGTGTCTGAAAACAGCTGCAGTGTAATTACATATAATAAATAAATAAAATCTTAAAAAAAAAAAAAACTTCCTATGGACCTGCCCTTCTCTAGCTTTTCCGGGGATTCTGTGGAGCTCCGCAGACGCCTCTGCCACCATCCTGTCACCCTCGGAGCCTCCGGGTCGCTCTCAGGCTCCTCTGAGCTGCTTCCCCACTGCGGGTGCTGGCTCCAATCACAGACATGATTCAGGGTTTCATCTTTGATGGTGATGACTCCTTCCTGGATCTGGTTCTGCAACATCGCCTCCTCTACGCGCTTCAGCACCTCATGAATGTTGGGGTGGACCTCCACAAAGCACTGGCTGGCAGCCGAGTTGGTCCACCTTGAGGCTGCCGATGGAGGCTGCCGGTGGATGCGTGCTTAACAGTTCCCGGGACAACATATGTGGAGTTTATTTTGTAGAATTGAGTTAAGGAGAAGAGTAATGGAACCTCTTTGTAACTGTCCTTTATAATTTGTATGAAAAGTGTTATTTTCCTATGCCCTTGCTCCCGCTCTGATAATGTGCAGATTCTGGTTTTCCTTTGCTCTGTGTTAGCCACAGTCTGCTGTGTAGGAGAAGGTATCAAGATGAATTCATATTCTAGCGCATGCTATAGGAACTAAACGAAATCGCTGGAGACAGAAAATACTACCTCCGCTGCACCCCTCCCCAAGAAAAATGTGTTAGCGACCACTAGAACTTATGTATGCTCCCTCCGACATAAAACTGGAATACGCGGCTATTTATTTCACGTTACTAAGTCAGAATTAGCAAATTTGGAAAGAGTAGTGCATCAAAGGCTGGTGTTTTGCAATTGAATGGCTCATTTCATAGAGAACCAGGGAACGGGAACTAAACTATTGAGGAGCTTCTATTATAATCCAAATGTCACACCTCGAGAAAGTCAGGACTCGAGATTGCATGGCCTTGGGTTCGCAGCACTCCCCATCTTTCCTAAACCTACACAGTCTCCCCTCACCAATCTGCCTTACAACTCTGTTTATTGGGGGGGGGGGGGATCTTTAACTTTTTTTTCCAGACTGCACCTTCAGACAATGTCAGGAAGGAAGGATGTGGTTTCATACCAGCTGTTAGAGGTGCAACTTAGAAAGCCAGGCGTGGTGGCGCACACCTTTAATCCCAGCACTTGGGAGGCAGAGGCAGGTGAATTTCTGAGTTCAAGGCCAGCCTGGTCTACAAAGTGAGTTCCAGGACAGCCAGGACTACACAGAGAAACCCTGTCTCAAAAAACCACAAAAAAAAAAAGACACAAGAATATAAACCTCCCCCAAAACAACAATAACAACAAAGACTATAAACCTCCATTGGAAAAACACTTAACTCTTCCTTAGAGAATCTTGCATTGGTCCCCACCCCACCCCCTTCCTCTCCTGTTCTTTGTATTATTCATAAATCTGACTTTGCTTCATTTTTGGCTCACTCTAAAATTCATTTTTTAAGTGAGTGGTGGAAGTGTAGACTCCCAGCACTTGGGAGGCAGAGACAGGTGGATCTCTGTGAGCTTGACGCCAGCCTGGTCTACAGAGGTAGTTCCAGGATACCTAGGGCTATACGGAGAAACCCTGACTCAAAATGAATGAATGGAAGGAAGGAGAAAGGAAAGAGAGAGAGAGAGAGAGAGAGAGACAGAGACAGAGAGACAGAGAGAGACTGAAGAGACGGCTCAGTGGTTAAGAGCATTGAGTGCTCTTCTGAAGAGGTCCTGAGTTCAATTCCCAGCAACCACATGGTGGCTCACAACTATCTATAATGGGATCTGAAACAACCACAGTATATTCACATACATAAAATAAATAAAGGAAGGAAGAGAAGAAAGAAAGAAAGAAAGAAAGAAAGAAAGAAAGAAAGAAAGAAAGAAAAGAAAAGAAAAGAAAAGAAAAGAAAAGAAAAGAAAAGAAAAGAAAAGAAAAGAAAAGAAAAGAAAAGAAAAGAAAAGAAAAGAATTTCTTTGCTGAAGTCACAAAACCAGATTCTGCCTCCAGAGAGATCTCTGGTCTCTGAAGAGAATGCTCCTCTGGCAGCTGCCAGTGTGGTGTGAGGCTGTGTTCCTGTTGTACTAAGTCAGTACTCAAACTCCTGAGACCTGTGTGTCCAAGATCGAAATCACTAGAGAGAGCCTCACTTGCTGTTATGATTGCCTTAGAGAGCTTTAACTAAGGGTATTTATCTCCATAAATGCCCAGGTCTTAGCAATACAGACTATTCCAGCAAGATCCAGGAGGTTATTATGCAAGCATGGAGCCTGTAGGGCAGAGCCCTGGGAAAAGCAGCTGGAACGCAGACAGGAGGGAAATGGCGAGTCTGTTTCCTTTATAGAAGTCTGAGCTTTGCTCTACTTGAGGCTGGGTTGTTTTGTTTTGTGTTTCTGCTTTGAAGACAGCCAGCCCTTCATTAACTTGTCCTAGGGAGACAAGAATAAATGTCTTTTTATCCCAGAAGGATGTCAATGACAGGCCAACTTAAGCATTCCACCAGAGATTACTCGGGGGGGGGGCGGGAGGGGGCAATATACACTTTCAGAGCATAGTTGAGGGGCTACTCTCCACAGCATGAGTGACCTCTTAAAGAGCTGCATCACCGCAAAGTCCCACCCCATCATGAATGAGGACCTAATGGGACCTGCATCTTGGCAGTCTCCCCTCAGCTAACCATTCACCCCATGCTCCAGGGTCTCGTACTCCAGTGTCTTCTCCCAAGACCATTTGCAGCTGGGATAGGGCAGAAGCAAACAACAGCGGAAATCTCAGGAGGAGGTCTCCTGGCATACCGAGCTATGTCAATGGCTTCATTACCATGGCCACACACTTGCCTAACCCTGTATTGTTATTCTCAATTAGCTCCATTAATTGTGTCCATCCAAGGTAAGGAGGAAACTTGACAAACGTGGAGGGGAAAGCAGGCCATCCTAGAAGAGTCGGGGTTTCACGTTGTGTAGCCTAGGCTAGCCTGGAATTCTCAGTGGTCCTGCTGCCTCCTCCTCTCAAGTGGTGGGGTTACAGTTGGTAAGCTACGACACTCTGCTGTTAACAAAGGCTTTTCCCTATCAAGCTTACCCGTCGATTATATAATCCAACTGAAGCTACAAAATACCCTCTCAGACGAATAGGGTTTTCTTTGGTTTTGTTTTGTTTTTTTGCCTTATCATTGCATAATGTAGTTATAGGTCTCACTTGCCTTTTAAAGATAAGGAAGAAAGAAGACCTTTTTGTACATAACCGTAAGATGTCTCACTTGGTCCTGTGAAGGCTCTATGCCCCAGTGTAGGGGAATGCCAGGGCCAGGAAGCAGGAGTGGGTGGGTTGGTGAGCAGGGGGAGGGGCTGGGGGAGGGGATAAGGGGTTTTCGGAGGGGAAACCAGGAAAGGGTTAGTAAAGAAAATATCTAATTTTAAAACAAATGTTAAAAAACAAAAACAAAAGCAAAAAATCCGTCTGCCTCCTCCAGGCATACCCAGGCTGTCTGGAAAGTTACCACAACAGTAGAATCCACTCTGTTAGAAATCCCAGTGCTTCAGATTTCTTCCCTAAATGTTGAATATGTAAGGAAGAGATTAAATCCTGAGCTCCTGAAAAGGAGGCAGGCGCATTCCACCTCTCCTCCTTCTCCTCATTCAGGAGTCTGGAGACCGGCTCGTTCACTCACCTGTGTCTTCAGGTTGGGCCGGGCGCTTTCTGTGTAGGAAAGTGAAGTACTGAGGTGTTGGAGCGACGGATTGTGGGTAAGGTGGGTTTTCTGGTGACTTTTTGTTAGGGACTTGAGGTTGGAGAAGAATTTTAATGTAAAATGATAGCCAGCCAATGTTTTCCTTGTGTTTATCTGTTACCTACCTAAACTTGTTTTTGTTTGGGGGG
>NC_034609.1:35388275-35390293 GCF_900095145.1 Mus pahari | reverse complement strand
TGCTCTTACCCGCTGAGCCATCTCACCAGCCCTAATCTTTTTTTTTTTTTTCCTTTTTTAACAGTCCAGTCCTTATCCTCTTCCAGGTCCACCCTCCAACAGTTCCTCATCCCATTTCTCCCCCCCCAACCCCTACCCCCTGCACTCCTACCCTACCCCCATCTCCAAGAGGATGTCCCCACCCACCCCCAACTCACCAGGTCTCCCCACTCCCTGGGGCCTCAAGTCTCTTGAGGGTTAGGTGAATCTTCTCTCACTGAGGCCAGACCCGGCAGTCCTCTGCTGCCTGTGTGTTGGGGGGCCTCCTATCAGCTGGTGTATGCTGCCTGGTTGGTGGCTCAGTGTCTGAGAGATCTCAGCGGACCAGGTTAGTTGTGATTGCTGGCCTTCCTATGGGGTCGCCCTCCTCCTCAGCTTCTTCCAGCCTTCCCCTAATTCAATCACAGGGGTCCCTGGCTTCTGTCCATCGGTTGGGTGTAAGTAATTGTGTCTGTCTCTGTCTGTCGGCTGCTTGTTGGGCCTCTCAGAGGGCAGCCATGCTAAGCTCCTGTCTGTAAGCACACCATAGCATCAGTAATAGTGTGTGCCACCACTGCCCGGCTCCACTCTTTTTTTTTTTTTTTTTTTTTTTTTTAATAAATGAGACATTCTCTTTTGGTATCCTGAGCACCTGCACAGGTGCACGGGCCAATACACTTAATTAACACATAATTTAAAATCTTTTGGAAAAGAATATGTCAGATGGGAATGGTAACATCATTCAGGGGGGAAAACTATGGTTTTGAGGGAAAATACTGAGTTTTGGTTTAAGTTTTTTATTTTTTATTTATTTTTTTTTAAAGATTTATTTATTTATTTATTATATGTAAGTACACTGTAGCTGTCTTCAGACACTCCAGAAGAGGATGCCAAATCTCATTATGGATGGTTGTGAGCCACCATGTGGTTGTTGGGATTTGAACTCTGGACCTTTGGAAGAGCCGTCGGGTGCTCTTACCTGCTGAGCCATCTCACCAGCCCGGTTTAAGTTTTTTAAAAAGGTGTCTGTGTGTGTCTGTGTACGTGTGTCTTTTCAAGTCACTGGGTGTGGAGCTCAGACTGCCAGTCTTGCATGCCCAGCACCTTTACCTGCTGAGCCAGCTCAATGGTCTTACTAAGAGGTTACTAAAGATCGCCTTAGTGTGCTATTAAATGCGGTGTGCAATACATTTAGATTCAGTTCCAACATGGAAAGGAATGTAATATTCCTGGGAAGAGGTGTTGCAGTTTGCCTGTGAAGCCCACCCCCATCTCCTGTGGGCTCGGGTTTTGAACACTTAGGGCTCAGCTAATACTGCTGATCTGGAAGTTGTGGAAATTTTAGGAGGCGGAGTTGCTGGAGGGGGGTGGGGTGGGTCCTGGGAGCCTCCACTTCCTGTTCTCTCTGGTCTTCTTTTTTTTTTTTTTTTTTTAAGATTTATTTATTTACTATATGTAAGTACACTGTAGCTGTCTTCAGACACTCCAGAAGAGGGAGTCAGATCTTGTTACGGATGGTTATGCGCCACCATGTGGTTGCTGGGATTTGAACTCTGGACCTTCGGAAGAGCAGTTGGGTGCTCTTACCCACTGAGCCATCTCACCAGCCCCTCTCTGGTCTTCTTGAGTGTGGATGCCATGTGACCAGGCACCTCACTCTCGGGCCACCATGCCTTTGTTGCCGTAATAGACTTTGTTTTTTTTGAGCTGTAAGCCAAAATAAATCCTTCTTCCTGTGAGTTGCTTCTTGATAAGCATTTGGTTGCAGAAATGAAAAAAGTAACTAAAATAAATTTTAGGAAAAAAAAAAATTACTGTTTTCCTAAACAACATTCAAGTTGCTCACAAAATAGAAATGGTTCTTGTGCATGGTGTGAAATCAGAAAATAAATTCAAGCAAAAATCAAAGCATTGACATTCTCGTGGTATGAAGAGTACCACAGTAATACCAGAATATACTCTTACACTTTTTCTACAAATGTGTGTTATATTTATAATCA
>NC_034609.1:35382129-35387600 GCF_900095145.1 Mus pahari | reverse complement strand
TGTGTGTGTGTGTGTGTGTGTGTGTGTGTGTGTGTGTGTGTGTGTGTGTATCACGAGTTCCATTTATATGTCAGCTACATGGTTTTGGATAAGCCATTGGGTGTATGGCTTTGGTCCAGGATGATGTAAGAGAGATGGCATATTTATCCCATGTGTCTATACTGGGTACAAGAGATGGCTTATGCAAATTGCAACAATAAAAAGTACATCCTATGGGAATATCCAGTAACTGCTTTGGACCAGAGGCCTTCATGTACTTAAACTAGCAGTAAGGACGATAAGTCCAAGAAACAATAGAGATAGTAAGGCTGACCCTGCCACAGTATTTTGAGTCTCCAGGTTCCACCTGTGCTTGTGGTGTCTCAAGAAAATACTTTTGATAAATTAACATGGAAAAGAAGGTAGAACCTTTCATCATAATCTCTAGGTTGTCATTAACAGCCTAAGTCTTCTCTAGAAGTATCAAGTTATCAAGCCAGGAATGCATCTCAGCTGGTGGAGCACTTGCCTAGCCTACAAAGCCTCAGGTTCCATCCCCAGGTGGCATATGCTTGTCATCCTAGCACTGGGGAAGTAGAGGCAGGAAGGTCAGACGTTCAAACTCCTACCCCTGCTCCATGGTGAGTTCACAGCCAGCCTAGACTACATAAGAAGCGTGATTCAAGAAGTAGGAAGTTACCAAAACAAAACACCAGGAATATTAGAAAAATAGGTTCAACTTTGACTCCAGTAACAAAGGAATCAGCAAAGCATTCTGTTGTTTGTATTAGTGACAGTAGAGACAGTTCGAGGTGTCCCATCCCATCTCTGCTGGCTCAGAAATAAAAACAACCAGCTTACAGCTTCTTTTTCTAGTTAGACTTGGTTTAGCAGCCACAGAAAGAAAAGTCTTGGAACAAGACCAGTCTGAATGTATTAACTCACTGGTCCAAGGGAATTGCCAAGAGTCCCGCCGAGCCGGGCGTGGTGGCGCACGCCTTTAATCCCAGCACTCGGGAGACGGGGCAGGCGAATTTCTGAGTTCGAGGCCAGCCTGGTCTACAGACTGAGTTCCAGGACAGCCAGGGCTACTACCCTGTCTCGAAATAAACCAAAAAAAAAAAAAAAAGGAGTCCCGCCGAGAGTAGAAATGACCGTTATCTAACTCTCCTGAAGATTTCTCCATGTAAGAACCTTTTAGAACTTGCTCTGGACACTAGAGTTTCAGAGAAAACATTAATTGTGGGGCATAGTGGCCCATGCCTTTAAGCTCTGTACTCCTGCATCTCCATAAGTTCAACATCAGCCTGGTCCATGTAGTGTGTTCCGGCCCAGCCAGAGTTACAAAGTTAAGAAACAAAACAACAACAACAAAAATCCCAAACATTGGTCCTGGGTTGCCTGGAACAGACCGATTCCACAAGGCCTTCTTTCCTCCCACCCCCGGGAGACTCGAGAGTAACTGCCAAGAGCATTATTATTTTCTGGCATGAACATGAAACTGACTGAAAAACCCCTTTTTGTTTCTGTGATCTTAAGCCAGACCACACCAAATGCCCTTCAAGCAATGTCAAGCGGGCTTCCCAAAGAAAGCCTCTAAGAAGAACCGAGTCCCTGACCTCGCTGCCAAGAAAGAAGTGGCTATGAATATGGGCTTTGAGGAATCAAGAACTCTAGTAAGTTGGATGTCTAAGGCACTGAGTCTGTTGTATGTGAGTGACACTCTCCCTACAGATGAGACTGGAATGTTGGGCTATCTTGGTTGTACCCAGACAGGGCAAAGGATTGTAAACAGGTAACAGTAAATGTCGCATTCCAGCAAAGGAAAACTTTTCAAAATTGAAATGCATCCATACAGTCGCAAGCAGGGATGCTGGAAAGTGTATAATTTAATATTTCTCCACCCTACCTCACTCCCCTCTCTCTGGCTAGATAACTTTTGTTTTGGTTTAAAGATGTATTTACTTATTTTACATATGTATGTGAGTACACTGTCCCTGTCTTTAGACACACCAGAAGAGGGCGTCAGATCCCATTACAGATGGTTGTGAGCCATCATGTGGTTGCTGGAGATTGAACTCAGGACCTCTGGAAGAGCCGTCAGAGCTTTTTAGCTGCCATTGCTCCAGCCCCAGATAACTTTCTTTTGAGGGTTCCTGTGCGTGGTAGAATATTTTTCAGCAAAACTGTCCTCTACCAAATATATACCAGTGTAGTTCATGGTCACGTCCACATCCTCTAGCCCCTTAGTGAAAACCAAAACAATTTACAAACAAAATTGTCCCCATTAAGCATGGTATGGTGGCATATGCCTTTAATCTCAAGCACTCAGGAAGGCAGAGGCAGGCAGATCTGTAAGTTCAAGGACAGCAAGGGCTATCTAGAGACACTGTCTGAAAAACAAACGATGGTGGACATCAATATCTGACTTACCATGCATCCACCACGCACACACGTATGTACAAGCTCACATGCACATAAAGTAATATATGGTCTTTTCATCTGTTGTTAAGTATCCATTTGCATGTGTCTACCCCTCTGGGCCATACTTCAGCCTGACTGCTTATAGGATATGAGAAGCTAAGCTACCGTCCTCTGAACTTTCTTTGGGTCAATGTCCATTTACACTAACACAGACCACAGTTCAATCTGGGGGGAGCCAGTGAGTTCCGTGGGCTTACTTGTAGGGAGTGTGGGTGACCGCAGAGCGGTCGCACCCCTGGGAACTGGCCTAGAGTTAACAACTTTGCCATAGCTGGAGTCTGGGGTGAGGGTCTCCTGACCCTTTACCCACTCCTGTGAAGGAAAGTCAAGAGCCAACAGGCCCAGTCTTGTGGCTTTTCCTAAATTAGTCACAGCTACTCTGATAAAGATGATGACTTCTTCCCCTCCCCCAAACTCCTCCCAGTTCCTCTCCCCTCCCCCTCCCATCTGAACCCACAAACCAACAGAAGAGCCAAAGAAAACTCATACAAGAAACACATAGATGCAAAGCCATACGCAGGAATCCCTTGAAAACACAAAACTGGAAGCCATAATATATACACAAAGCACTGTTGTTGTTGTTGTTGTTTTTCCAAGATGGGGATTCTCTGTGTAGTCCTAGTTGAACTTCCAAGCTTATGGGATAGAATTTTGTAACAGCTCCTATCGCTTGTTTTATGATGTTTATCTCTTGTTTTCCTTAGGCATGGTTTGAGAAGCAATGGACCCTAAATCCTGAGCGTAGAGAAGAGCCCATGAGTTTATCAAGACATGGCACAAATGAGGGGACACCCCTAGCCGCTCAGTGGCAGTACCTCAACCAAGTCACTCCCCCAGTCTGTTGTCTCCCTTCCTCTAATCCCTGCTGGGATGACCACACATCCCTACCTGCCCCTTTCAGCTTGCAGGCATTTGGTCCTTGGGATCCCTCTGGGGTCTTTGGGAGCCAAGTGCCAAGCCCTGTGATCATGCAGGCCCTAGAAGCTATGCAGCGAAGACAGAACCCTGATGCCCCTCTGACTTCCAGGAATTACTCACCGGAACAGCCAATAGCAGGACAGAATTTCTCAGTTAGCCAGGCTCCTTTCTATCCTCAGTCTGGTGCAGAGCATGAGAACAGACACTCCGAGGACCCAGATCACATCCACGATGTAGATTATATTATGCAATGGTGGGACAAGGGCCGCCTGGATATGATTGCAAGATGGAACCCTCAGAAATAGACATAGTTTGTTCTGTCATCCCCGTGAGGTTCAACAAAGCCTTAAGCTCTTGTGGTTCATTGTCTTATATGTATTCTCTCCATATCTGATGAACACTTGTGCTAGTGCCACAGTGAGGTTATGATTATTACTATAAACACTTGTGCACGTGTGTTTGTGTGGATTTTGTTATTATCATCATCATCAAATACACATAACCAGAAGTGTAGTTGGGTTCTGTGTTAATTTAGTGTGTGTTACTGGGGGCTGGATCTAGACTATACCACTATATTGTGCTCTTAATCTTTTACTGTTTAAGAAATTTTGTTTTGCTTTTTCAAGACAGGGTTTCTCTGTGTAGCCCTGACTGTTCTGGAACTCACTTTGTAGACCAGACTGGCCTTGAATTCAGAAATCTGCCTGCCTCTGCCTCCCAAGTGTTGGGATTAAAGGCATGTGCCATCACCACCTGGCTACTGTTTAAGAATTTCATGTGTGCATATAAGTTGATTATGTCCAATCCCCACTCCCCTCCAACAACAAATTCTTTTTAATAATGCTAATTTTTTTTAAAAAAAGTTTTATTTATTATTTATATGAGTTCACTGTAGCTGTCTTCAGACATACCAGAAGAGGGCATCAGATTCCATTACAGATGGTTGTGAGCCACCATGTGGTTGCTGGGAATTGAACTCAGGACCTCTGGAAGAGCCGTCAGAGCTCTTAACTACTGAGCCACCACCTCTCCAGTTCCCTTTAATAATGTTAATTCTTTTTCTTTTTCTTTTTTTTTTTTTTCTTTTTTTTGAAAATCATAATGACACATTTTATTTTAAGAGTAGTAATAGAAAGCTTTCCTAGCTGGGTGTTGGTGGTACAGATCCGTATCTAGCATTCTGGAGGTTGAAGCAGGAAGATTTGGCTACACAGTTCAAAGGCAACTGTGATGCAAGGCCCTGTCCCATCACAACCCAGTATGGTAGCTTTCCCCTATGTCAATACTCTGCAGATGGAAATAGAAGGGTCAGAACTTCAAGGTCAACCTCAGCTACATAGCAAGTTTAAGACCAGCCTTGGATACATGAAACCCTATCTCAACCAAAAACCTAAAAAATGGTAAAGAATAATGAATGCACTTAGATAGTGTTTTGTCTGCATTTCTGTTGCCATGGTAAAATACTCCAGTAAAGGCAATGTTAAGGAAAACAGGACTTATTCAACTTAAAATTGCAAGTTCTAATCCAGCACTAAGGGGAAGTCCAAACAGGAACTCAAAGCAGCTAGTCATATCCATGGTCAGGAATAGAGAGAATGCATGCATGCATGCATGCTCACTTGTGCTCAACATCTCTCTCTCCACTTTATGTAGTCCAGGACCCAAGCCTAGGGGAAAGTGCCACCCATAATGGGCAATTCCCTACAGACATGCCCAGAAGCCAACCTGATCTAAACAATTCTTTACTCAGCATCTTCCCAAAGGAATCTAATTTGCATTATCCTGTTGACAGTTAAAACTGATGACAACACAGCTTCACCCTTTCCACCCCCAAAGGTTCATAATGGTCTCAATATCCAGAGTTTTAAGCAATTACATTTTAAATATCCAATCTCTTTACTGTGAGCCCACTCCTATTAAAAAAGCAACAACAAACAAACGAACAAAAACAAAACTCTCTTTCTTGCTCTCCTGCCCATGCTCCCTCACCCTCTTCCCCCTCTCCCCCATTCCCCTCCCCCTCTCTCCATGTGCTCATGGTTCTCTCTCTCTCTCTCTCTCTCTCTCTCTCTCTCTCTCTCTCTCTCTCT
>NC_034609.1:35365568-35379819 GCF_900095145.1 Mus pahari | reverse complement strand
CCTCTTCTGGAGTGTCTGAAGACAGCTACAGTGTACTTATATATAATAAATAAATACATCTTTTTAAATAAATAAATAAATAAAAGAGGCTTAGGAGAAAGGGGGGTGATGTTGCTTCACGATTCACCATGGTGGAGAAGTCAGAACTACAAATGCTTGAGCTAGCCACATCAGATGAAAATATAAATTGTGGAGAAAGAAACATGAACTTTTTTTTTTGTCTCGACTAGGTCTCATATAGCACAGACAGGCCTTGAACTCAAGATCTAGCTGAAGAGAACCCTGACCTCCTGATTCCCCACTTCTACCTCCTAGGAGACTTCCTTTACAGAGACTGCAGGCTTAGCACCAACCACACTGCAGACTTAGCATCAACCACACTGCAGACTTAGCACCAACCACACTGCAGACTTAGCATCAACCACACTGCAGGCTTAGCACCGAGCACACTGCAGGCTTAGCACCAACCACACTGCAGGCTTAGCACCGACCACACTGCAGACTTAGCACCAACCACACTGCAGGCTTAGCACCGACCACACTGCAGGCTTAGCACCAACCACACTGCAGACTTAGCACCAACCACACTGCAGGCTTAGCACCAACCACACTGCAGACTTAGCACCAACCACACTGCAGACTTAGCACCAACCACACCGGGTTCTTTGGTGCTGATGACTGAACCCAGGACTTTCTCTGTGTAGTCCTGGCTGTCCTGGAACTCATTTATAGACCAGGCTGACATTAAATTCACAGAGATCCACCTGCCTCTGCCTCCGAGTGCTGGGATTAAAGGCGTGCGCCACCACGCCTGGCTGATATGAATTTTTGATGAAAAGCCTAATGGTGTCTTAGTTATTTTTCTATTTCTATGACAAAACACCAGGAACCGAGGCAGCTTATGAAAAGAAGGGTTTTTATAAAATAAACCATTTAATTGGACTGACAGTTTCCCCAGAGCTAGAGTCCATGATGGCTGAGTGTAGGAGCAGCTAGAAACACAACCACAAGGCAGAGACCTGGGAATGTCACAAGTCTTCTGAAACACTAACAGTATTTAGATACTGGGGAACCAGGCAACCTCTGTGCACATCATCACCCGGCCCATCTTGCTAGCTGTCCCATATCAACATACAGCTCCTCCTTCACCTCAGGCAGGCTTTTAACTATTAAAATCCCTAGAACGCATAGCAATCCTCAGGATTGCTTTACTGCCCTTGTGATTAAGGGGTATATAGTACACTGGGGTTTTTTTTCCCCCTTTTATTGAAAAATAGGGTTTTCTTTTCTAATATAATATTTCCTGATTACACTTCTCCCTCTTTCTACTCCTCCCAGTTCCGCCCAGTTTCCCTCCCCTCCAGTTTCCTTCCACTCCCTTTCTATCTCTCGTTAGAAAACAAACAGGCAAACCTGGTACAGCTTTAATCCCAGCACTCAGGAGGCAGAGGCAAGTGGAGTTTGAGGCCAGCCCAGTCTACGAATCAAGTTCCAGGACAGCCAGTGCCACACAGAGAAACTGTCTAGGGGGAAAAACAAAAGCAGATAAACAGAAAAACCAACTAAGCTGGAAACTACGGCGTGTGCAAAGGACCTGGTACAGCTCTGTGTGCCTGCTGCTTCGGTCTCTGCGCTCATACGTACAACAATCATGTTGATGTAGAGGCCTCGTTTCCTGGGTGTCCTCCACTCCCTCTAGCTTTTACACTCGGGGTCCTCTTCAGCAGGGTCCCCTCAGTGCCGAGAGGAGGGATTTGGTGGAGGCATCTCAGTTAAGGCTGAGTGTTCCTAGGTCTCCCACTCTGCTTAACGTCTGCCTGTGGGTCTCTCTGTTCCCATCTGCAGCAAGAGGAAACTTCCCTGGTGATGGCTGAGCAAGGCATTGATCTGCTTCTCTGACCAGAATGCCTGTGCATATTAACTCTTTTTTTTTTAATTAATTAATGAATTTATTTATTTGTTATATGTAAGTACAACTGTAGCTGTCTTCAGACACTCCAGAAGAGGGTGTCAGATCTCATTACGGATGGTTGTGAGCCACCATGTGGTTGCTGGGATTTGAACTCAGGACCTTTGGAAGATCAGTTGGTGCTCTTGCTCACTGAGCCATCTCACCAGCCCACGTATTAACTCTTAAGGGAATGGACGGTGGTACGCTCTTGTTCCTTGTAGTCAGGCCTCTAGCTAGATGATATTCTTAGAGTCTTCCAACAAGCAAAGTCCTGCTGCTTTGTTCCCTCGTTCACAAGGTGCTGGCCGAGAGGAAAAAGTTCATCTTCATCGAACTTCAAGCCTAATAATCTACTTTTCAAAAAAGAAAAAAAAAAGTGGTGGTGGTGAGGGCTTGGTATGGTAGCCCATGCCTTTAATCCCAGCAGAGGCGGGTGGATCTCTATGAGTTAGAGGCCAGTCAGGGTTATAGTGAGTTCCAGGCCAGCCTAGGCTATCTGGTGAGACCAAAACAAAACAATAAAAATTTAGGGTGGGAATGTGTGTGTCACAGCAAGCATGCCTCTGTCAGAAGACGCGTTTAGGGAACTGGTTCTCTCCTTCTACCAAATGGGATCCAAGAATCAAATGCAGGTCATCCGTCTTGGCAGCCAAGTATCTTCTTCATCCACTGAGCCATCTCGCCAGCCTCGGGGTCTGCTGATTTCTAACTGGCAGCCTCGGGGTATATATGGAAGGACTTCCTGGGAGATGGGAGAAGCTGACATCCAGGTGGAGTTACTAGGCACTGCATAGGAGGCTTGGTCCTCAGGCACTGTCTTAGTTAGAATTTTACTGCTGTGAACAGACTCTATTACCAAGGCAACTCTTACAGGGACATTTAATTGGGGCTGGCTTACAGGTGCAGAGGTTCAGTCCATTATCATCAAGGCAGGAGCATGGCAGCATCCAGGCAGGCATGGCGCAGGGGGAGCTGAGAGTTCTACATCTTCATCTGAAGGCTGCTAGGAGAAAACTGGCTTCCAGGCAGCTAGGAAGAGGGTATTAAAGCCCACGCCCACAGTGACACACCTACTCCAACAAGGCCACACCTCCTAATCGTGCCACTTTCTGGGCCAAGCATGTACACACCATCACAGGCCCCAAACAGCAGGTACCCAGTCTCCTTCCACTGAGGTCCTCTACAACAGTCATCAGCTTGCGCTCTGATAAGGAGGTCTTGTCACTACACAAGCAGGTCCCAAGCTCTGGGACACACCTCTGGGGACTAGGTCTGGGGAGTAGTAAAAAGCTGGCCAAGGCCAGAAGGTAATATACACCGTGGGTGCCACTTGGGTTTCGTTAGATTTCGGTCGGACATGTTCCTTACTGACAGTCCTTACTCTGTGTATGTGAATGGGGGGGGGGGTGGTAGGATTCATCTGCACGATCATCCCCACTCACCAGAAGACCCGAGAGTTACAGGGTTTCCATCGCTGTGATGACAGCTTGGCAAGGAGCAGGTTTACTTTAGTTGACAGTTTGTAGACCACCATCCATGGAGGGCAGGGCAGGAACTTGAATGCAGGGACTGATGTAGAGACTCCTTGATGTAAGCAGATATCAAGGAGTGATGCTTACTGGCTTCCTCGGCCTGCTTGCTTCTTTCTTCCCTTTTTTTTTTTTTTTTTTTTTTTTTTTTTTTTTTTTTTTTNACAGAAATCTCTTTATGTGAGTGCGCTGTTGCTGTCCTCAGACACACCAGAAGAGGGCATCAGATCCCACTACAGATGGTTGTACGCCACCATGTGGTTGGTGGGATTTGTTTTTGTTTTTTTAAAGATTTATTTATTTATTATATGTAAGTACACTGTAGCTGACTTCAGACACTCCAGAAAAGGGCATCAGATCTTGTTATGGATGGTTGTGAGCCATCATGTGGTTGCTGGGATTTGAACTCGGGACCTTTGGAAGAGCAGTCGGTGCTCTTACCTGCTGAGCCATCTCACCAGCCCGGTTGGTGGGATTTGAACTCAGGGCCTTTGGAAGAGCAGTCAGTGCTCTTAACCACTGAGCCATTTCTCCAGCCCCTCAGTCTGCTTTCTTTCTTTTTATTTTTTTTTTTTTCTTTTTTAAAGATTTATTTATTTATTTTATGTAAGTACACTGTAGCTGTCTTCAGGCACTCCAGAAGAGGGCACCAGATCTTGTTACGGATGGTTATGAGCCACCATGTGGTTGCTGGGATTTGAACTCCGGACCTTCGGAAGAACAGTCGGGTGCTCTTACCCAATGAGCCATCTCACCAGCCCCAGTCTGCTTTCTTAAACCGTCCTAGACTATCTGCCCAGTGATGGTACCACTCCCCATGGCCTGGGCCCTCCCGCACCAATCATTAATCAAGAACATGTCCTACAGGATTGCCTACATGCCAATCCGATGGAGGCAGTTTTCTCAATTAAGGCTCCCTCTTCACAGATGCGTTGAGGTTTGTGTCAAGTTGACAAAAGGGTATCCAACACAGCGGGAAACCTAACAAATCCCTGCTGCTGCTTCCTCTGACCTCTGGTAGCTGGAAAGCACAGATCTGAAGAGTCAAGGAAGAGATCCATAATCTGGCAGGCTAGTTCCAGTCCTGGTCATGTGGGTTTGTAGAGTGACACTGACGGCAATCAAGGGGACTTAAAAACCTCAGATCAAATCAGGAGTTAGCCCTTGGAGAAATGTTATGGTCTTCATTATGCCCCTACTCCCAATTCATATGTTGAACACCCTTAGAACCTCCAAGGGCACTGTGCTGTGTATTTAAGGTGGTAACTAACGTAAAATGAAGTCATTAAGGTAGGCCCTATTCCAATCTAACAGCTGTCCTTTAAAAAGAAATCAGAGTATACTAAGAGACACAGCCAGAGGGCATCTGATAGTTGAGAGAAGGAACCAAACCTTCTCTTTTTTTAAAGATTTATTTTTTTTTAAGATTTATTTTTATTTATATGAGTATGCTGTAGCTGTCTTCAGACACACACCAGAAGAGTGTATCAGACCCCATTACAGATGGTTGTGAGCCACCATGTGGTTGCTGGGATTTGAACTCAGGACCTCTGCAAGAGCAGTCAGTATTACTTAACCAATAGTGCTCTTAACCACTGAGCCATCTCTCCAGCCCTTAAGAAGAGTAATTTTGAACCATTTTAGAGTCCTATCAAAAGAGTACACTTTTTTTTTTTTTTTTTTTTTGGTTTTTCAAGACAGGGTTTCTCTGTATAGCCCTGGCTGTCCTGGAACTCACTTTGTAGACCAGGCTGGCCTCGAACTCAGAAATCCACCTGCCTCTGCCTCCCGAGTGCTGGGATTAAAGGCGTGTGCCACCACGCCCGGCAAGTTCAAGAGTACACATTTTAAACAAATCATACCATATAACCCCTCTCAATTCCCATCCAAGTCACTGGATTGGAGTAGTGAGAATTACATTACTGAAGTGTGTCACATGCCTAAAACATCCTCAGAAGTAGACTCAGGTTAAACATTTCACTTAAACCAGATTCTACTAGAAGCTTTTTAGAAAGTAGGAGACATAAGTCCTTCTCTCTAAACAAACCCCCTTTTTTTTTTTTTCCCACTGTAGCTAACTGTAGCTAATTCCAAAATACACTCAGGTGGTAAACAGCACACCTCTGTTCTCACATCCTCTGACTACCTCAACCTAAGACTACTCCCCAAAGCATTCACTCTGTAATGCTTCAAGTAGACACCTATCAGGTTCCTGTTGGTGGAATGGGCTGGAAGTTTTGGAAGTTTGAGTGTCCAGAGTGCTGGTGATGGGGCTCACACCTGCGACACACCTCCGGTTCGCTTCTCTTCGACTCTCAGAATTTCAACTGACTCTGCCTCTTTTACATCCTCCCTTCGCTCCACCCAGACGATCATCTTTTCATGGCTTATTAATTCTAAAATGAAAATTTACCTAAACTGTTTCCTATATAAAATCAAAGAAAACACTTGTTGACAAGACTCAGCACAAAGTTATATTTATTTTCAATGACAAAAACAACAACAGCAAAGTGGACCAGGCCACTCAATTTTAAGTCTAGCATAATTTTCAGCAGAAAACTTATGTTCCACGTAATTTTAAAACAATACATCACAATTAAGAGTATCCAACCAACAGTGTCTGAGGATAGCTACAAGGGTGAAACACTGAATCCCAGACTTCTAGCACAGAGTTTAAAGATTTTGTGTGTGTGTGTGTAACTTGATTTTTTCCTTTGATTCTCGACTGTGAAGTTTGTTTTGTTTTGTTTTGTTTTTTTGGGGGGGGGGGTCGAGACAGGGTTTCTCTGTATAGCCCTGGCTGTCCTGGAACTCAGAAATCCGCCTGCCTCTGCCTCCCAAGTTGCACCACCACGCCCAGCTTGACTGTGAAGTTTGTACATGACACCTTTTATAATGTAGAAAGGATGGAAGCTCCTACAAGCCTAAGGCTTCATGTACACAAAACTGAGTGGTAAGTGAGCAAATACGTGCTATAGAGACCTGACTCGGAGCTCAAAAAGCAACAGCCAAGGAAGAAGAGATTTCAAAGACTTATAGCAAGATGACTGTGGGGTTTTTTCAACACAGCCAACACAGAATCCAGAGCTCCCTGGGGGATGGGATAGTTTGGGACAGTCCAGGTACAAGCTCTGCAACTAAATCTTTTTCTAGACTCTTGGTTTGGGACCCTCCAGCTAAAGCAACTTCTGCCAAAAGACAAGAGTTATTTCCTCACCAAGTCAAATGCCCTTTCATTCCCAACCTTGACTTTGTCACTTGGCTCCTGTCACCTGTACAATGGGGACACACACACACACACACACACATTCCAACCAAGAATGACTACTACACAGACCAACCTCTCTGGCTTAGATTTGCCTATCATAAACAGGGGCTACTTGCCATGGTGGTTCTAACTCCAGTTTCTTTTGTTTTATCCTGCTACATTACACTGCTTGGCTACAGACCTGGAGTTCACAGAGCAGCAGCACCGGTGGTATCACTGGTGCTGACATGATCACCTGCTGGTCGGTGTCACTGGTCACAGGTGCTTACATCATCACATGTCTTTTCCATCATCTTGTCCATTTATTTCTTTCGGAATTCGATCCTCCGAGCAACATTCTGAGCTCCAAACTTTTTGACCAGTGCATTTTTCGTGTCATCATCGTCCTTCTGCAAATCTAAGTCATCTTGTCTGCACCAAATCGGATAACCGTCAGGTCTCCGTCCGGACTCTAAGAAGGAGGAAGTGGCCTCCAGCTCACCACTGTTTTTCAGCAAGGCCTGTGTAACTGTTGATAGATCCAAGTTAAACTTCTCCATTAGCTGCCGGATGACCTTAATGGCAGTTCCCACTTCTTGTGTAGAAACTTTTGATTCCTCTTCCTCCTCGTCTGGCTGTGTTTCTGAATCTTCCTCAGGTGTGGGTGGATCACCATCACACATCGTTATATGTATTTCAAAGTCAGGGCTCTCATCCACCTAGAAAGAAGGAGAGAAACCAGTTCCTATTTATTAAGCCTTGAGGTCTTGCAACATGTATCTCCCCAACTATCACTCCCTGGCTCTTCACACAGCCATCTCCATCGCCATCACCATCACCCCGGGCTCCCTTCAGTCCCCCTCCTTTGTATTTATCCATACTGACATACGTACAGACATGCATGTGGAGAGTATATGGAAGGGCAGCATGTCGTGAACATCTATACATATATATTTAATTAACTGATTAAAATATGGAATGTGGGCCGGAGAGATGGCTCAGTGGTTAAGAGGACTGACTGCTTTTCAAGAGGTCCTGAGTTCAATTCCCAGCAACCACATGGTGGCTCATAACCATCTGTAATGGGATCTGATGCCCTCTTCTGGTGTGTCTGAAGACAGCTACAGTGCACTCATATACATAAAATATAATAAATAATTCTTAAAAAATAAAATATGGAATGCATGTATGTGTGTGTGAGAGAGAACATGTGTAGCCTGTATGCCATTAGATCACTTATCAAATGCACTTGCAAATGTGAAGTTCCATAAAAAGAGGAACCAGGCATGCTGTGTTCACCACCGAAGCCAGGAACTAAGTCCTCAATATTGCTGTATGAGTCTACTAGGGTTTCCAAGCTATAGGACATTTAGGCATATCACAAAGCATGTTATATGAGAGCTGTGTCTAAGAACTACTGAGTTTGGGCTGGAGAGATGGCTCAGTGGGTAAGAGCACCTGACTGCTCTTCCGAAGGTCCTGAGTTCAAATCCCAGCAACCACATGGTGGCTCACAACCATCCATAAGGAGATCTGATGCCCTCTTCTGAAGTGTCTGAAGACAGCTACAGTGTACTTACATATAATAAATAAATAAATAAATAAATAAATAAATAAATAAATAAATAAAAGAACTACTGAGTTTGACAGTTGACAGGAAGTGAACAAATCATCAAATAACAAAACAACAAGCAAACTACAAAACGCACTAATTCTCTAGTTCTGGCCGTCAGTGATAGTCATTCACTCACTGTTTATACAAACTTAATTTTCTTCTTTTACACTAAATACTAGATGGGTGTGGTGATACATCCCCATAATCCCAGCATTCCCATAAGTTCAGGGCAGTTCTGGCTGTACAGGGAGATGATGTTTCATGTAGCCCAGCTGGCCTTGAATTTACTTTGTAGCAAAGAATGATCTTTAACTTCTTCCCCTTTTCAAATTAATTTAAACATTTTTTTAGAATGATTATTTTATGTGTGTACTGGCTAGTTTTGTGTCAACTTGACACAAGCTGGAGTGATCACAGAGAATGGAGCTTTAGTTGAGGAAATGCCTACATGAGATCCAGCTATAAGGTATTTTCTCAATTAGTGACCAAGGGGGAAAGGTCCCTTGTGGGTTGGACCATCCCTGGGCTGGTAGTCTTGGGTTTTATAAGACAGCAAGCTGAGCAAGCCAGGAGAAGCAAGCCAGTAAGGAACATCCCTCCATGGCCTCTGCATCAGCTCCTGCTTCCTGACCTGCTTGAGTTCCAGTCCTGAATCCTTTGGTGATCAACAGCAGTATGGAAATGTAAGCCGAGAATAAACCCTTTCCTCCCCAACTTGCTTCTTGGTCATGATGTTTGTGCAGGAATAGAAACCCTGACTAAGACAATGTGTATGAGTATTTTGCCTGCACGTTTGTATGTGCACAAGTGCATGCCTGATACCCACAAAAGTCAGAAGAGGGCAATAGGTACCAGAATCTGGAGATACAGACAGTTGGTTATGAGCTGCCCTGTGGGTGCTGGGAATCAAATCCGGGCCCTCTGTGGGAGCAACAAGTGCTCTAACCCCCTAAGGCCACTTTCCAGCCCTCACCTTTAACTTCTGAGTCCCTCCTCAGTTAACTCCCAAGTGCTGTAATTATAGGCATGCACCACCACATTCACTGGAATAGGTTTTTTGTTTTGTTTTGTTTTTTAATTTTAGACAAAGTAGCTCAGGGTAGCTTCAGAGATAATGCAGCCAAGGATGACCCTAAACTCCTGTTCCTCCTGTCTTCATCTCTAAAGTGCTGGGGTCACAGACAAATACCACCGTGACAGGCTGGCCAGTAACTTTAAGAGGAAAGGGCAGAATGTGGCTTGGAGTATAGAACAGTCACAGAACATTTGTCTAGCATGTGTGCAGCTCTGGATTCAGGCCTCAGTTCTAGGGAGAAATGCGTTTAAGCAGGGCAGGAAGGCCAGCCTGGAGGGGAAGTCAGGAAGGCAGGAGGGAACAGGGAACTGAATCATAACATCTATCTATCTATCTATCTATCTATCTATCTATCTATCTATCTATCTATCTATAGATCTTTCTCTCTCTCTCTCTCTCTCTCTCTCTCTCTCTCTCTCTCATTGCTAACATGTTGCTGGAAAAGAATATTTGATTTAGATGCCAAACAGGATCTCACTGTGTAGCCCTGGCTGTCCTGGAACTCACTTAAGTAGACCAGGCTAGCCAGGAACTCGGAGATCCATCTGCACACTGATCTCCNCAGGAAGGCAGGAGGGAACAGGGAACTGAATCATAACATCTATCTATCTATCTATCTATCTATCTATCTATCCTAAATTCTGGAGATCTTTCTCTCTCTCTCTCTCTCTCTCTCTCTCTCTCTCTCTCTCTCTCTCTCTCTCTCTCTCTTTTTCTTTCTTTTTCCTGTTTTGGTTTTTTCCAGACAGGATCTCACTGTGTAGCCCTGGCTGTCCTGGAACTCACTTAAGTAGACCAGGCTAGCCAGGAACTCGGAGATCCATCTGCACACTGATCTCCCACACACTAGGATAAAGGCACATGCTACTATGCTTGGTTCCATAACCAGTTTCTTTTGTGTAAATTCAGGGCCAGCAAGATGGCTGTGTGGGTAAAAGCAGCTGCCACCAGGCCTGACACTTGAGCTTATTCTCCCGGCTCTACATGGTAGAAAAAGAGGATAGACTTACTATTCAATAAATAAAATTGTAATAAAAATCTTAAATGTTTTCTTAAAATTCACAAGATCTTTAGTCTCGGAGAAGATACATAAATATAATTTGGATTAAAAAAAAATAAGTCATCATCATTTTGCAGCAATGGCCTTTCTCAAAAGCTATTATTGTGGGATTCCAGTAGCACATTCAAGGAAGAACAGACTGAATACAAAAGAACAAGAATATTTCCTAAGTTATAAGCACACAGAAACTTTACAAGTTAGATTTATGGAACCAGGCGTGGTGGTGCATGCCTTTAATCCCAGCACTTGGGAGGCAAAGACAGGCAGATTTCTGAGTTTGAGGCTAGCCTGGTCTACAGAGTGAGTTCCAGGATAGCCAGGGCTACACAGAGAAATCCTGTCTCGAAAAAACAAACAAACAAACAAAAAGTTAGATTTATGCTTCTGAGAAGCATAAGCACGTTCTAAAACAACCAAATATAAACAGTTCTTTGAAAGCACGCACGTGTTCAAAGCAGGATACTTTAAACTGTTAAAATACAACTGTCCCATGCCACAGGTCTTTAATCTCAGCACTCAGAAGGCTGAGGAAGGCAGATCTGTCAGTTTGAGGTTAGCCTAATCTATATATCAGATTCCAACCCACCCATGGCTACAGGGCCACACAGTGAAACTGTCTCAGAGCAGAAACTAAAATAAAATTGTGCCTACTCAGTGTGAGGATTTTTCTCCCTCAGCCACTTATACTATACTTATACTGCCAAATACTAAAGGCTTTGTAAAACCTAAAGCCGGATCATATCTATTTCTCTCCTCTTCCATCTTGTATGTTCCTGGCCTCGGGTGGATGGAAAACCCAGGTTAGAAAGCACAGAGGCAGGGGGAGGAAATGAGTGAACTAAGTTCAGATACCACGGCTTCTCCGAACTCCGGAGTGGCTTCCTCAAAGAGCTTGTTGCCTGCCTCTCCATTCTCCTTGGTCTCTCCCTTCACACACTCCTCCTCAGGCAAGTCTGGCGTCCTCTTGTTCTGTGGCTCTATTAAAGAAAAGAACAGCAGATCAACAAAACTCACCTGCATAGACCATCTGTATCAGTTCTGTGCATGCAGATTTTTTTTCTTTTAGAAAATTCCTGTTTATTATTCAGAAATGCACAAAGAGCATAAGAGTTGCATACTCAATAATTCTCACACTTGTTTCCAAAAATAACCAATACTCCCAGGGCTTGGGAGCACGACACAGGAAGGTTTTGAGTTAAGAGGCTAATCTGGGGCTCTAAAGCGAGTTCTAGGCCAAATGTTTCTGAAAACAAAAACAGGTTCTCCTGTTACCTCCTGGAGAAAAACTGGGTAGCTGGTGGGTGGGAAGGGTAGAAGATTTCCATATATACTGTACTGTGTTCCTTTTGAACACAGAGCCGTTTTTGTAAATTAGTTACTGTCCCGTAGTCCCAGCCACTCCAGAGGCTGAGGCAGGAGAACATTTCAGCCATAGAGTTTGGTTGGGGACAGCCTGCGCGACACAGCAAAGAGACTCAAGTTCCCCGCCCTCCCCAAACCAAACCCATCAACGAACAGACAACATCCAGTCAACGGGAAGGAAAAGTTAAATGAAAAGACAAATTAAAACCAGAGTGCAAGGGGTAAGAGGAAACGGTGCCCTCTCGCTTCGGACCTCAACAGAGGAGAGGGGCTGAGCTATGCCACCAACGGCGCCCAAAAAGACGCTCCCTGATGGGCAGGCAGCCCCGCCCCCCTGAGCCCCGAAAGGTGCCAGCCTCACCCCCGCTATCCGCGGCCTCGGGGTCCTGCTCCGCCTTCCGTTTGAGCTTCTGGGAGGACGGGCTGACCGGGGCGTTCCCGAGCAGGTACTTGTGCTCCTGGCCCCGTAGGTGCTTGAGGTAGCGGTCCTTGAGCGACTGCCAGGAGTGCTGCGTGAGCGAGCTCTTCTCCATCGCTTTCCACAAGGCATTGCCTGTGACCGAGCTGGGCGAACGGGCGTTCTCCTTCACGTAGGTCAGGATGGCCACATCCTCCGCGTCGGTGTAGGCGATGCGCCCGGTCAGGGGCTGCGGCTCCGGTTCCGTGGAGCCCTCGGTGGAAGCCCCGGGCTTCGGATCGGACGTTTGCTCCGTCAGGCCCAGCCGATAGGTCTCCAGGTCCAGCTTCTCGTTGCGCTCCACGCAGTCTAGGATGTACTGCGTGGAGATGAAGTCGCCCGAAGCCTCGGCCAGCGCCTCCCCGGGTTGGGCGAGCAACACGGCTCCGGGTTCCTGCACCCGACACACGGTGCCGCCGCCGTGCAGGATGAGCGTCGACAGCCGGCGCTTGGCCGTGCTGGGCCGCACGTAAAACGACATGGCGCTGCCGTCTTCTCTCACGAACAGAGTGGAGGAGTGAGTGGGCCCATTGGGGTCTTTACCCACATCCATCGCCTCCGCCATACCTGTCAGTCCGCTGGGCAAGTAAAGCGCAGGAACGACGCCGCCACCGAGATGGACTCCCCGCCGGAGGAGCCCAGCACTGCGCCTGCGCAGCGAGAGCCCGGCCGAGGGCCCGCCCTCTTTCCCGGAAGAGGCAGGACTTAGAGCCACGACCTGGAAGTTCTAGTTCTACGCTTTTGGGTTGGACCAGTGGGGAAGATGGCCACGCTGCAGGAGAGTGAAGTCAAAGTGGATGGCGAGCAGAAACTAAGCAAGAAGTAAGTGTCGTTGAAGGTCTCTTAAGTGTCTCTCGTCGCAGTGTTCCGATGGGAGGGACCTGGAGTTTCCCCGCCAAGGCGACGGTGCCTGGGGTCCCTCTTGTCTGTTCCGGTGCGTGAGCACATGCTGGGACAGAGATGCAGTGCTCTAGAACCTACAGCCTTCGGGATGCCCCAGGATCAACCGTGTGGCTGATGGGTCCCCTGGTCCTAGCCATAGGGACGAGCATACCTAGGGAAAGCCAGCACAGAAACTGGGAACGGCAGCAAAGAAAAGTGAAACTAACTTTCCCCTACCTTCTAAGAAATGCACTTTTAATTGAGCCACTCCCCCAAAGGATAGACTGGAAAACGGTTAACTATCTTTGTTCTTCAGAGAAGAGCCTTTAGATTATCCTTACCCATCCATGGTTATTCTGCACCTTGGGTGTTAAAAGTGGGGGTACGTTCTGAAACTATAGTGCAACCTACCCATATGCGTCATCCAAAAGATCTGTGATATGGGAGCAGACGGCCTTATTTAGCGTGATACACCAGGTTCCATTTGCACTGCTGGGGTTATCTTTGTAAAACACTCCAAATCCGAGAATTAACTAGGCAGATAAGATTAGCCTCCCTTTAACTGGTTGATTTTAGGACTACACTCTAGTCCAGGGTTCCCCCACTTGACCTACAGAACACTGGCAATGACTTGAATGTCTTCTTAGTGCCTGGAACTACATAGTGCCCTCCAGAGCTGTAGGAAAGAACTCGTTTAAGTGGTCAGAGCTTTCATCAGTAACCTAGCAATAAATAAATTCCCTTATTGATCCCTGAGGGAAATACCAGAGACCTTCTAGATAAGAGCTAAGTTTCCTTTTTATGGCTGTGTTTCTGCTTTGTGCGTTTTAGAAGGATTTTAAAGAAAATGTTTAAATGTGTGGGTTGCAAGCTCCCCAGTTGGTTGTCCTTTGTGCGAGCGATTTGGTGGATTCCTTAGGGGAGGCTGAGTGAGTTTTATTAAATTAGTAGTTGGAATTTTGAATCACAAGCGAAAGTACCTCAGTTTTCAGGTAAATTAAAGAAGCCTTACTGCTGCTTTCAAGTCATTTTTCCTAATTATACCGTTCACTTTCTTTCTTTTTTTTTTTTTT
>NC_034609.1:35350139-35360208 GCF_900095145.1 Mus pahari | reverse complement strand
AGTCTCTGGACATGCTAAAGAAACAGGACTCTCTTGTCCAAGCCAAGACTCCCCTCTTCCTTTTTTTTTTTTTTTTTTTTTTTTTTTTTTTTTTTTTCAGTCTATTTCGAGACAGGGTTTCTCTGTATAGCCCTGGCTGTCCTGGAACTCAGTCTGTAGGCCAGGCTGGCCTCGAACTCAGAAATCCGCCTGCCTCTGCCTCCCAAGTGCTGGGATTAAAGGTATGTGCCACCACACTCAGCTCGAAATAAGGAATTTCTAACGCTAGTTACTTTCCCCTTTTTTGTCTTTCTGGGGTTTGTTTATCAACTTTCTCCTAGTTTTGGTGCTGCCTTTTAGACTGTCCTTATAATCTACAAGAGCAAATCCTGAATGAAGCAGAAAAGAGACTTTTTCTTAATATTGGGATGGGGGTGGGGGGTGGGGGACCAGATAGCCTTAAAAGCTTGCTCACTGAATTACAGAATGATAGAACACCGGACTGTTAGAAAGATGAATGCAAGACAGGTTGTATTTAGAAAGACTTGTCTGTTTTGAAGCTTTCGCAATTATTTTTTACTTAAAGATAATCCAGTTCTCTTCTTTAAATTTCGCTAAATTCATATGGAAAACAAAGATAGGGCAAGGAGCAGTCACTGTTGCATATCTGTAATCCCAGGCACTTGGGAAGCCAAGAGAAGGGGGTTGCAAGTTCAGGGGCAGACAGAACAATTTAGCAGTCCCATTTCAAAATAAAAAAGGAGCTTGGGGGTAATTCAGTGTTAGACCTCTTGCCTAGCATACTTGGACCCCTGGGTTCAACCTCCAATAGTTCAAAACAAACAAATATAAGTGAAGGTTGTGTTCTAAAGCCAGACAATATGCAAGCATGGCTTAGAATCTTTTGCCATGATTCACTGTTGGAGACTGATCAGTTGTAAAGAATGATCCATCCATAAATTCTCTATGAATAACGAAGACATTCTTGCCTAAGTCAGTTTATTTTTCCTGGTTTCAGATAGCAAGTTCAGGTCAGGGGTCACAGAGTTGCCCCCATTGTCTTGAGTTTCAGGTAACATGTTTGAAGTTTAGATAGTGAGAGACTTGATTAGAGATGGATCCAGATTTGTCTGGGTTTTGTCCTGGAGGCAGAATGTGAAGAGTTAAGTGGTAAGAGACCTAGAACCCACTTCTGAGCCCTAACTATACTCTGGGATGCGATCATTTCTTATTAACATCTCTGTTCTCACAACTGGTGCGAGCGTGTCTTATTTCCATTTTCTAGATGATGACAAGTCAGTTGCTCAATGCCATTCAAGTGGTTAGTGTTCTAGAACTTAGTGCTAGGCAGTTTGACTACAAACATAGCATGATATTACCTGTATCGTGCTGCTTTGTCTAGCAGTCCATTCTGGTTAGTGAACAGTTCTGAGCTGGGTCTCAGGCTAGCCTCACACCCACTGTGTAGCTGTAGATGACCTTACACCTGTGGTCTCCGACCTGCACCTCCCAAGTACTGGGTTTACAGATGTGCAGCATCACATCGGCCGTGCTAGAGATCAATCAAACCCAGAGCTTTGCGCATGCCAGGCAAGCACTCTACCAACCGGGCTACATCTCCAACCCCTACACCAGTCTTTGATATTTGTTCTGGAATTATCTCTTGAAGGGATTGTGTCTTCAAGCTCTGAAGACCAGTTCTCCACGTTCCATCCCATTTCTCTAGGAGAGCCAGAAAGCTGACAGAGCCAGAGGTGTAACCTCCAAGTGGTATTGTAGGGACTTCATCTTCTAGGGATACCAAACTACCAGGATGCAGTATCTAGTGTCAGGGAGCTTAAAAGTTTATCCTGCAGATTTTCTGGGAAATCTCTGTTCCAGTGCTTGCATAAACTGGTAAATGTGGACTTCTTCACCTTTGAGTATCTTGATTCCAGTTGGTTTCTGATGGAGACTGGAAATGACCTGTTGCGTCTTTGTTCAAAGCTTAGGTTTTCTTTTTGTCTTGTTCCCATAAATAGCTTAGTGACTAACAGGTTAGAGCTGGGGAGTAAGATCACTTGTGGCCGTGGGACACAGCAGGAACACTTTCCCAGGCCATTCATGCATTTGGAAAGTGGCAGTGGAGCTTCTGACAGAGAGCTCTTGAGGCAGCTGTCACACTGGGTGCTATCATCTTCCCAACAGTGAGCTGAAGAGGCGTCTGAAAGCTGAGAAGAAACTGGCAGAGAAAGAGGCCAAGCAGAAAGAGCTCAGTGAGAAACAGCTAAACCAGGCTGCTTCCGCTACCAACCACACTGCTGACAATGGCGTGGCTGCTGAGGAGGAGACTCTGGACCCAAATGTGAGTTCTCCTGGGCCACTGGGATGACTGGACACGGGAGAGCTTCTGAGAGGCTTGTGGTTGACAGCAGGAGAGACCACGTGACTAACAAGATAAATAAGAACTTGAACCAGCAAGAGAATTGGGAGGGCAGTGTATGCCATTTGTTAATGGCATAGGCCCTGAGTGGGTTTTTTTGTTGTTTTGTTGTTGTTGTTGTTTTGGGGTTTTTGTTTGTTTGTTTGAGACAGGGTTTCTCTGTGTAGCCCTGGCTGTCCTGGAACTCACTCTGTAGACCAGGCTGGTCTCGAACTCAGAAATCTGTCTGCCTCTGCCTCCCAAGTGCTGGGATTAACCCTGAGTTATTAATATCAAGTCCAAGTAGGCAATTTCGAGGGGCCAGTTGCCCTAAGTAACTGCTTCTGTGGAAGTAGCTGAGCCTGTAGCAATGACAAGTTTTTTGTTTTTTTTTGGTTTTTTTTTTTTTTTTAAGATTTATTTATTTATTTATGTAAGTACACTGTAGCTGTCTTCAGACACTCCAGAAGGGGGCGTCAGATCTTGTTACGGGTGCTTGTGATCCACCATGTGGTTGCTGGGTTTTGAACTCAGGACCTTTGGAAGAGCAGTCAGTGCTCTTACCCACTGAGCCATCTCACTAGCCCAATCTGACAAGTTTTAACTTCCTGATTCGAGATGATTTACAAAGAATGGGTATGGGAGGGGTGAGGGGTTGGAGTCCTGCGCAGGAGCTGGTTGCCAGGGAAGTTTTTCACCTGTAGCCTAGCAACCAAAGCCCACAAATTCTTGGCAAACAGCTACAACCATCGGCAAAGGCATGAGTTCACACAACAATCAGGACCTGCCCAAACACAAATTCAAAGAGTATTTAAACTATACAAATTTTTTTTTTTTAAAGATTTATTTATTTATTATATGTAAGTACACTGTAGCTGTCTTCAGACACTCCAGAAGAGGGCGCCAGATCTTGTTACAGATGGTTGTGAGCCACCATGTGGTTGCTGGGACTTGAACTCAGGACCTTTGGAAGAACAGTCGGGTGCTCTTACCTGCTGAGCCATCTCACCAGCCCCTATACAAATGTTTTTAAGCCACTGGGATGTAATAAACTTTTACCCTTTACCAACAATGAAATCTATTTCATCAATCTAGGATTTTAATGATTTCTTTTGTCTTACAATTTCATGTATGAGTACACTGTAGCTGTCTAAAGACACACCAGAAGAGGGTGTCAGATCTCATTACAGGTGGTTGTGAGCCACCAAGTGGTTGCTGGGATTTGAACTCGGGACCTTTGGAAGAGCAGTCAGTGCTCTTACCCACTGAGCCATCTCTCCAGCCCCAATCTCACCTGGCCCCTGCCATCAACTCTTAATGGGTTCATTCTTCCCAACATGTGTGTGTGTGTTGCCTCATCTGCAGAGATGAAGTTCATAAGTCTCTGAAGGCCTGGCCAAGCCACTGTGCTGTCTCACTTTCTCTGCCGTGACCATATTCTCCTTAACTAGAATACTCCTGTAAGGTATTCTGTCATAGCGGCGAGGAACGTAATTGATAGGATACTCTGCTGAAGAAGCTACACCTGACAGGGTCCCACTTCTGAGGCTCTTGTTTCTTTCTTTTTTTTTTTTTTTTTTTTTTTAAAGATTTATTTTATTTATTATATGTAAGTAGCTGTCTTCAGACACTCCAGAAGAGGGAGTCAGATCTTGTTACGGATGGTTATGAGCCACCATGTGGTTGCTGGGATTTGAACTCTGGACCTTCGGAAGAGCAGTCGGGTGCTCTTACCCACTGAGCCATCTCACCAGCCCTTGTTTCTTTTTTAACAGCAATACTACAAGATCCGAAGTCAAGCCGTCCAGCAGCTGAAGGTGAGTGGGGAGGACCCGTACCCACACAAGTTCCACGTGGACATCTCACTCACTCAGTTCATCCAAGAATACAGTTACCTGCAGCCTGGCGACCACCTGACTGACGTCACCCTCAAAGTGGCAGGTAGGCAGGTCCCTGACAGGTCACTCGCCTCTCAGCTAACACAGAGGAGGGCCTGGGCTGGTCTTGCGCCCTCTGCCCCTTTTGGTTTTGTTGAGTCTGGATCTGGCTGTATACCTCAGGCTGGCCTCAAACTTGACATCTCCTGCTGCACTCTCCCAGCTGGTGTCTCTTTTAGTGGAGACAGCGCCTTTCTATCTACTCACAGAGAATTGTGCAGCCCTGAGGCATGGGTGGAATTCTAGATGAGGTGAAGGAATGTTCTGCTCTACCTCCCAAGTGTTGGGAGGAAAGAAGTGTGCTACTGTGCCTGGCCTTTACCTGCACGGCATTTACTAATGGGCTTGGCTTAGCCTGTCTAGTCCCTATCTACTGAATTTTATGTAAAGATTCAGGAAGACCCAAAACCTGTGTTGTCAAAACCACTGCTATCATCCAAGAATCCATTGGCCATCTTTAAAGAGAGGTCTTCCTGTACAGCCTTGACTGGTTTAGTGAAAAATCACTGACATGAAGAAGAGGGCAGGCTGAAGACCCCGAGCCACACCCAAATTATTGTGATCGGTGTTGCACAGAGAGCTCAAAAGGGTTCTCCTTCTCTCAATGTCTTCAGTGTTTTCTCTCTAGGTCGAATCCATGCCAAGAGAGCCTCCGGAGGAAAGCTCATCTTCTATGACCTGCGAGGAGAGGGGGTCAAGTTACAAGTCATGGCCAACTCCAGGTACACAGAAATACACAAAGATCTTGTATTGCTGCTGGTGGTGGCATAGGCCTTTAATCTCAGCACTCAGGAGGCAGGTGGATCTCTTGAGTTCGAGGCCAGCCTATTCTATAGAGCAAGCTCTAGGACAGCCAGGGCTACAGAGAATCCATCTCAAAAAAAAACCAAGAACCAAACAAACTAAACAATGACTTGTGTCACACCCCAGTGTAACGGACAGGCAGGTGAAGACACAGGCAACTGTGGTCCTATTTTCCCATTGTTGTTTAGAGTTAGGATATCAAGGAGTAGGTTGGGTACAGTTGAGTGGCAGGTTGTAGAAAGACCTAGCAATGAATGTCTGTTGGTTTTTGTTTGTTTGTTTGTTTGTTTTTTGTGGGTTTTTTTTTTTTGTTTTGTTTTTGGTTTTGGTTTTTTTTTGGTTTTTTGAGACAGGGTTTCTCTGTATAGCCCTGGCTGTCCTGGAATTCACTTTGTAGACCAGGCTGGCCTCGAACTCAGAAATCTGCCTGCCTCTACCTCCCTAGTGCTGGGGTTAAAGGCGTGCGCCATCTCACCCAGCTGAATGTCTGTTCTTACTTAAAGGACAGTAAACATAAAGGAATCCCTCCAGCAGTTGTCCCCAAAGCAGGGACTCTTGAGTGAAGGGCTCCCGAGTAGGCCAGGTGTCTGTATTAATTTGTAGAACTATACATTAAGTTCCTTTTCCTTTCACCCAGGAATTATAAATCAGAGGAGGAATTTGTTGGTATCAATAACAAACTGCGCCGGGGAGACATAATTGGAGTTGAGGGCAATCCCGGGAAAACCAAGAAGGGCGAGCTGAGCATCATCCCCCAGGAGATCACGCTGCTGTCCCCCTGCTTGCACATGCTGCCTCATCTTCACTTTGGCCTCAAAGACAAGGTAAGCCCCGAGGCTGTTCTCGGATGCGCGCCTCCTGGAGCCTCATGGAGAGCACTGGTTTCTAACTGCTTGCTGCTCTTGCCTTAGGAAACCCGGTATCGTCAGAGATACTTGGACTTGATCCTCAACGACTTTGTGAGGCAGAAATTTATCGTCCGCTCTAAGATCATCACATACATAAGAAGTTTCTTGGATGAGCTGGGATTCCTAGAGGTGATGAGGGCAAAGGGTTCTTTACCTGGAACAGTGCTGACCTTGCTGGGCTTGTTTTCACTGTCCCCTCTTTGCATGGCATACCCCGCCAGGTCGGTCACGCCTGAACAGTGTCTCTTCTACCTGCTTAGTGCTCACTGGGCAGGCCTTCAAAATAGTGCAGATTCCCTGTGCTAACGAGGCCACCTTCAGTAATGTTGGAGGGTCTGTAGCATTAGAGTATCTTTAGAAGCCAGGTAGTGTGGCACCCTTTAGTCCAAGAACTTAGGAGGTATAGGCAGGCAGATATGCACACACAGATACTCTAAATACATATGTATTCTCTCTACATATGGAGTACACATGGAAATGTTTCAGAGAAGTTTTATTTTTGGTTTAACTACAAATTGCAATCATGCTATGTGTACTCTAATAACCCTGCTTTTTTTATGTGTACATTGCGTGCTGGTGCATGTGTCTATGTGCATGTGCAAAGGGTAGGGGAGGATGCCCAGTGTCTTCTATAACTCTTAGCCTATTCTTGACGACATGTATGTATGTGTAGGTTTGTACATGGGAATGCCAGTGCCTTTCAAGGCCAGGGCACTTGGGTCTTCTGCAAGAACAGTGTGTGCTTTTAATAGCTGAGCATCTCCGACCTTCGGATGCTGCTTCTTTTTTTCTTTTTGTTTTGGTTTTTCGAGACAGGGTTTCTCTATGTAGCCCTGGCTGTCCTGGAACTCATTCTGTAGACCAGGCTGGCCTCGAACTCAGAAATTCACCTGCCTCTGCCTCCCAAGTGCTGGGATTAAAGGTGTGCTGATGCTTCTTAAAGGATGTAGCTGGTAAATGTTGTAAATGCCTCAGATACTGTTCTGTTGCTGTGAAGAGACACTATGACCAAGACAATTCTTATAAAGGAAAGTATTTACTTGGTGGCTTGCTTATAGCTTCCGAGGGTTGGTCTAGAATCATGGCAGGAAGTATGCCAGCAGACAAGCAGGTCCACAGGTTGCAGGCAAGAAAAGACAGTCACACAGACACTGGGCCTGGCATAGGCTTTTGAAACCTCAAAATATCATGCCCGGTGACACATCTCCTCCAAAAAGGCCATTCCTTCTCCTGATCCTCCCAAGCAATCTTACCAACTGGAAACCAAACATTTAAACCTATGGGGACCATTCTCATTCAAACCACCACAGTAAGTTAAACCTAAAAGCTGCAGCATTCGTTGATAGATTCTCTTACAGCCTGTCAGCATTTACAGTACTGTGTTATTAATAGGAATGGAAATGCGGTTCTAATGAGTCAAACAGTCTGTTCATCTTCTTTGTTATGTGACAGGCCTAGACTATGTTACATGCAAAGAATGCACTGTCCACAAGGCCTCTGGTTATCTAAGAACTGTTTGTTTCTGTCTATTTTAGATCGAAACTCCCATGATGAACATCATTCCCGGGGGAGCTGTGGCCAAGCCTTTCATCACCTATCACAATGAGCTGGACATGAACTTGTATATGAGAATTGCTCCAGAACTCTACCACAAGGTAGTCAATAGCCACACACACTGTCTCCTTTGAGTAGAAGGAGGCTGGAAAAATGACTGGCCAGAGCAGTCTGCAGTAAGGAGCAGTGAAGTGGATAAAGCAGCCCGGAGAGGGCTCCAGTTCCATAGTTGGGGTTATAATTTCCTTGGAAGCAGCTGAGGGTTGTAGGCATTTTGTAGTACAAGTGTTCCCACAATCCTGTTCCAGTTAAAGCTTTAACTCAACCCCAAAGCTTTAACTGCAGTCTTCCTTGGATTAGATCTCAGTTTTGTCTGCCTGCCTGCCTGCCTGCCTTCCTTCTTCAAAAACTGTCTATAACTGGCATGGTGACAAATACCTTTAATGCCTCACTCAGGAGGCAGAGGTGAGCAGATCCCTTAACTCTTATCTATACAATGAGTTCTAGGCCAGTGAAGGCTATACAGTGAGACTCTATCTCAAAAGAAANGAAAAGAAAAGAAAAGAAAAGAAAAGAAAAGAAAAGAAAAGAAAAGAAAAGAAAAGAAAAGAAAAGAAAAGAAAAGAAAAGAAAAGAAATCTCCCACTGAACTACATCCCAGTCCTTCTCTGTGTAGTCTTTCATAAAAGAACTTTTGCTGGTCTTAAATTCTTTCTAGAAAATTAAACTAAATCTCTTCAAATTATCAGTATAAATACCAAACACTGTCATCCAGGATTCTTAGTTGCAGATATGTAACAAGTTAAAGCAAGACCAAAATTTATCCACCTGTGTAAGAAAGCCACAATAATCTTAAAGGCCCAGGTGTACTGCCTGGAAATGACAATGGCTCATATCACACTGTCACCTACTGGGCACAGGTCATTGCACTAGGATTTCAGTAGCCTGTTTGAAAGATGGCTGCCTCTGGTTCCCTTCACCACAGTGAGTTCTGTACAATACCTACACCCTCCTGTGGTAGCCTCCATGCTGATGTGTCACTAGTATGTCTGGCAGGTGGAGAGGCTCTGGAGAAACTCAGACCCAACAAATAGGAAAAAGCAAAGACACAGGAAGAGACTCAGGAGTCCTGCACAGCCAAATAAAATCAAAAGCAAGTTGATGTCTAAAGGCAGCAGGGCACTGAGCATTTTGAATGGAAAGCATATCTAAGCTATGAAAAGCAGTTAGATCCTAGGAGCCTACAGGGCTGTTAACACATGACTGTGGCCATGTGGTTTTGGTAGATGCTGGTGGTTGGTGGCATTGACCGGGTTTATGAAATTGGGCGCCAGTTCCGGAACGAAGGAATTGATTTGACTCACAATCCTGAGTTCACCACCTGTGAGTTCTACATGGCCTATGCAGACTATCATGACCTCATGGAGATCACAGAGAAGATGCTGTCAGGTGAGCTCTGCTGCCTTTGGCTCTTACTCCTGTGGAAGACTGCTGTGCTGCCTTTAGAGGAGAACTTCCTGTTCAGTCCATGAGAGGGCTGCTTTCTTTCCCAGGGATGGTGAGAAGCATTACAGGCAGTTACAAGATCACCTACCACCCAGATGGGCCAGAAGGCCAAGCCTACGAGGTCGACTTCACCCCACCCTTTCGAAGAATCAGCATGGTAGAAGAGCTTGAGAAAGCCCTAGGTGTGAAGCTGCCAGAAACCAGTCTCTTTGAAACTGAAGGTAAAATACTACACTCCACCATGTGGCCTTCCTTCTTGTTCAGCTCCAGATTCGTTTGGGTTAAAGCTAAAATGTCCCACATGTTGTATTTATAGGCATTTTACACAGTGATGTTTCCTGTCCTAATTTACACATTTCTGTCACAGAAACTCGGAAAATTCTTGATGATATTTGTGTTGCAAAAGCTGTTGAATGCCCCCCACCTCGGACCACAGCCAGGCTCCTTGATAAGGCAAGAGACCATACTTGTGCTCATCCAGTGCTTACCAGCACCCTGATCCCTAGGAAGTGGATCCCACTGGGAAAATCATTCCCTGCAGCTTCACAGGGAAGTCTTACAGAGGAACGAGAGAATTCAAACTTTGAATTGGGTTGGGAAATGTAGCTCAGTGGTAAAGTACTCACTTAGCAAGCCAAGGCCAGGGAAGGAGTGGCTCAATCCCCATCCCCAGGTACCATTCGCCTAACTGGGCTGCCTTGTCCAGCCACAGTGGGAGAGGATGCACCTAGCCCTGCAGAGACGTGATGTACCAGAGTTGGGGGATACCCAGGGGACTTCCACCCTCTCAGAGAAGGGGAGGGGTACTGGGGAGGAGACCAGGAGTGGGGAGACAGTGATGAGGATGAAAAGTGAATAAAGCCGGGCGTGGTGGCACATGCATTTAATCCCAGCACTTGGGAGGCAGAGGCAGGCGGATTTCTGAGTTCGAGGCCAGCCTGGTCTACAGAGTGAGTTCCAGGACAGCCAGGGCTATACAG